>NC_090244.1:6173478-6473478 GCF_024489055.1 Chanodichthys erythropterus | reverse complement strand
ATGGTTAAATGCGCGAGTCTCACGCTGAATGCACTGAGTGGGTTGGCAGCCCTGATGAAAGAATTGTTAGAAGCTTATGGTGGTGATGTTGAAGTCATGTGACCATGGTGTAGTACACTTTAGATTTTTATTTCTGACGATTGTATTGAAATGTTTTGAAATACAAAAGTGTTAATTTTTGATTATTATCATGATGAAGAAAAAAAAAATGTGTAAGCTCCAAAAACGTTTGTTGATCTACAATAATCCAAAAGCCAGTGGAAAAGTCATATTGGGTTTTTGTTGGGGAAACCAGGCTTACAAAAATACGCCATTGCTGCAGCACTCTATTTCTCCATATTACATTGGGTTTGATGGATGAAAAGGAGCAATATGTTACCAAGCAGTGTGTCCTCTGGGAGCAGCTCCGGGGTGGCGTGCAGGAGGGGGGCGTTGATGGCGTTCTTACCCTCTTCATGAAGGTCACTCACTAAGGAGAATAATAAAGCATCATAAGCACCATATTTTCTGGAACATGTACCATGGTAATATTATAAAAGTACCTTGGAGTACCATGTAAACACCATAGTATATGAATACAGTAATAATATGGTAAATATCAAGGTACTATGGTACACAGTAAGGGTTTGTTTCAAGAAAATATCAACGGCTAATATCACGTAACTCTCTGCTGTTTCTAGATCAGTACATCACTGCAGTCTTAATTAACTGATTAGTGTGCAGTAATTAATCAGCTGATTCATGACTGACTCATTCTCTTCCTCCATCAGGTGATTACAGTTCATGTATAAAATGAGCAGTAACCGACATCTCGATCCTATAGAGAACAGCTTCAGTTTAGTGCACTTCCTCTAGAAAGGAAACCTCCTGTATGAAACCACACTCACACTAACACATACATACATTACTGTTTGAATGTTTAGAGTCTAAAGAGAAGTTTTTTTTTTTTTTTTTTTATAGAAAATAATAGTTTTATTCAGCAGGGATGCATTAACTGGATCAAAAGTTTCTGTAAATGTATATTTCAATTAAAAGCTGTTCTTTTCAAAGAATCCTGAAAAAAGTATGACATTTCCTCAACAATATTAAGCAGCACAACTTGTTTTCAACATGTTTGAGCAGCAAATCAGCATATTAGAATGATTTCTGAAGGATCATGTGACACTGAAGACTGGAGTAATGATGCTGAAAAATCAGCTTTGATCACAGAAATAAATTAGATTTTAAAATATAGTAAAATAGAATTCAAATAATATTTCACAATATTACTATTTTACTACATTTTTGATCAAATAAATGCAGCCTTAGTAAGCTGAAGGGACTTTTAGGGAAGGTAAGGAACTTTAAAAAACTGAAACTCAACTTTTGAACGGTAGTGTACATGAAGATATTTGAGTATTTTAATACTGGCTAATGAGAGTAAAACCATAGATATGTATACATAGATGCCACATTCGACCACACGTCGGCGCCCCAACATATTGGAACGGTTAGCATGCCGTCAGCTTCTATTTGTAAAACCACAGACATTTAAATTCCTGAAGAAATGGGATAACCTTTCTCAGGTGAGAATGTGTTTTTATATGTATTAACTCAATATTACAGGTTTTTACTATGGTATTTTTAATGTTTTTACTTTTACTATGGTCATTTTTTATTGTTGTGTTAGCTGACGCCTTCGTCTTATATTGTGCCAGTTTAGCAAACTCATCTGCAGAAGTCCATTGGAGATATAGATATTCATACATGCGTCTGATTATGGTTACAGACACTCAGTCAACTTGCTCTCGAATGTTCACGGCTCTGACTGTTCTAATATTGCGGATGGCTTACGTATAGAGGCCCATAGAAACAGCTGCTAATGAGGCATCTATGTTTATATATCTATGAGTATAACAGTTTACAATCGTTTAATTCTGGTTAGCATTGGCTGGCTAGCATGGTTAGCCCCTGGTGGTTGATGACGTAACTACGCCATCGGGAGCCAAAAAAGCATTTTTCTCCACTGACAGTCGTGTTTTATGATAAAAAAAATTGTTTGCAAGCATCGCTAATATTTCAATATATTTAGGTAGATGTTTTCGCCGCCGGTAAATTATTTTTAGAGGCTCTTAAAAGTGTGAAATGAACCTTTTGACATCGCAAATCATGAAGAAAAATTCAAATCACATGCTTTCAGGAAGTCCTGTTCTGTGAAACTATTATTGAGAAGTTAGTACTTCAACTTAAAGTAATTGAAAATGAGAAGTGTTGCCTTTATTTTTTTAATATTTCAAGTTTCAGTCATTTTATTTCACGTAATGAAAGTGTTAGCATTAGTTAATGATGATAACCCTGCATTGAGATGAATAGGAATGCTAAATTTCCTTTGCATTTTTCACATACAGATGACAGCGTTTCAAAACGATCCCAGTTCACACGGATCTACGAAAACGACTAAAAACACTGTATTCTGTTGCCAGGCCAGTAGTTGGCAATGTCACTTTGTAAAGAAACATTATATGCCTATGGACTGAACATGTAATATGCATGCAGATGACATCACCCTTTTCACAAACTTTTTCGTAGTTTACAGTCTCGAAAACAGTATCGTTTTCAAAAATGTGCACTTTGAGTTTTCAGGCCCCAAAAATGGCGTAAATGAACAAATTTAGTTGAAAATGGTGTCATGTAAACGGCCCCAAAGAGGACAGTAAGAGGCAAAAGCATCAGCCATTCATGTGTTCAGCCCCCCATGTAAGCTCAGATAAACACTTGAGGTCCAAAGGGACAGTTTTGTGTTGGCAGTTCTTCATCTGCACTAGCCTATAGAGAGCACTGCATGCATCTCGCGCCCAATCTGCATTTCCTGCAAGATTACGCTTCTTGCTTTTCATCATAATCATGCATTTCTCCTCTAGGGCACCATGAAACATGCCTCATTTTCTTAGGATTACAGTTCCGTCCATGTTTCACACACAGATAAAATCCTATAGGAAGAGACAGAGGCTAGCCAGAAATGCTAATACTGTACCAGTATATTAAATACTATACTAGGTCTGTATATATTCACCATACACATATATATATATATATATAGTGTTCAATATATACAAATGCATTTTTATTTATATTAAATACTGTATATATGTATGCATTTCGGTTATTTTAAGTATTGTGTATTTAGAAAATACATTAAAGTTATATGTTAAGGTTAACACAATTTGTATTTAGATATATTAAATCACTGCAGTACAGATTTTAAGGTTACACTATAAAATAGTGATTTAATTGCTCATTTCAACAGACACACATAAATACTGTATAAGCACCAACTATACTATAATATATTATAGTATTGTTCAGTGTTTGTTTGCAAAAGCATATATGAAATAGATTTATATTACATATTTATAATGTAAATCTAATGTGTTGATGCTATACACAAAATTTTAAATAATTTAATTAAGAGGTATTAAATCACTGCACCAAAGCACCATAAAATAGCCATTTACTAATCGCTAACCATAGTGAACATACATATACTGTACAAACTATTCTATAAATAATTAAATAATATAATAATATAGCCTATATAATAAATATAATAGTAATGTTTAATTGCAAAAGCATTTCTATTCATAAATAAATAAATAAATATTTATTTATCATGTTAATCTAACGTGGTAATGTTTACACAAACATGTATTTAAGATATATTAAATTGCTGCACAAAATAGCCCTAGTGAACACACACACACACACACACACACAAACAGACCTGCTATCTAAAGTCTACCTTGCTTTCTTCTCTTCGTTCCACACAGTAGACCAGCCATGTCTCGTTAAACAGCACTGAATCCCGCTAATGTCCCTGCAGTGAGTCTTAGTGGCGAGTGTGTGTGTGTGTGTGTGTGTGTGTGGGAGGCCGCCAGTGTGGCTACAGCAGTCGCACTCGCGTCATCACATGTTATTTCTGTCCCTTTGAAACCCCCCACCCTCACTGCTCCTGTTTCAATGAGGAGGAGAGGCTGCTTACTACACACTAATGAATGAGCACACTAATGAGGGACTAACTAGAACAACACTTGATGAAGAGATGATACACCTCTGCTTTTTACAGGATTCTACATTTGTCTTTATTCATTCTTTTTTTTCCTCCAACACAATACATCTCTTGGATTAGATTAGATATTCAAGTTTCTCTGCAATACATGAAATTTTCATGGATCTTCAAAAATTTCCAGATTTTAGATGTGTGCCATTTTAATAATTCTATTCTACTCTATTGTATAATGGATTAGATATTCAAGTTTTTCTGCAATACATTAAATTTTCATGGATCTTCAAAAATTTCCAGATTTTAGATGTGTGCCATCTTAATTCTATTCTATTCTATTCTATTCTACTCTATTCTATAATGGATTAGATATTCAAGTTTTTCTGCAATACATTAAATTTTCATGGATCTTCAAAAATTTCCAGATTTAGATGTGTGCCATCTTAATTCTATTCTATTCTATTCTATTCTATTCTATTCTATTCTATTCTATTCTATTCTATTCTATAATGGATTAGATATTCAAGCTTTTTCTGAAATACATAAAATCTTCATGTTCAAAGATTTCAAGATCTTAGATGTGTGCTGTCTTAATATTCAAATCAATTTTATTCTATTATGGATTAGATATTCAAGTTTTTTTCTGCAATATATGAAATATTCATGGATCTTCAAATATTTCCAAATATTTCCTTAGATGTGTGCTGTCTTAATAATTCTATTCTATTCTATTCTGGATTAGATATTCAAGTTTTTCTGCAATACATGAAATCTTCATGAATTTTTGAAGATTTCCTTGGGTGCATATTGTCTGAATAATCTTATTCCATTCTATTCTATTCAATTCTATTCTATTCTATAATGGATTAGATATTCAAGTTGTTTCTGCAATACATGAAATCTTCATGGATCTTTCAGGATTTCCATTTTTTGTGTGGCTTCTAAATAATTCTATTCTATTTTCTGTTCTATTCTGAATTACATACTACGTTTTTCTGTTATACATGAAATCTTCATGGATCTTCGAATATTTCCAGATCTTAGATGTGTGCCGTCTTAATAATTCTATTCTATTCTATTCTATTCTATTCTGGATTAGATGTTCAAGTTTTTCTACAATACATGAAATCTTCATGAATTTTTGAAGATTTCCTTGGGTGCATATTGTCTGATTAATCTTATTTTATTATATTATATTATATTATATTATATTATATTATATTATATTATATAATGGATTAGATATTCAAGTTGTTTCTGCAATACATGAAATCTTCATGGATCTTTCAGGATTTCCATTTTTTGTGCGGCTTCTAAATAATTCTATTCTATTTTCTGTTCTATTCTGAATTAGATATTATGTTTTTCTGTTATACATGAAATCTTCATGGATCTTTGAATATTTCCAGATCTTAGATATGTGCTGTCTTAATAATTCTATTCTGTTCTATTCTATTTTATTCTGGATTAGATATTACGTTTTTCTGTTATACATGAAATCTTCGAATATTTCTGGATCTTAGATGTGTGCCCTCTTAATAATTCTATTCATTTCTTTTCTATTATGGATTATATATTCAAATATTTCTGTAACACATGAAATAAATCCTCATGGATCTTTGAAGGTTTCTAGATCTTGGATTTGTGTTGTCTAATTAATTTTATTCTATTCTATTTAATTTGATTTAAATTTTGATATTTAAGTTCATTAAGATATTTGATTTGTGTTGTGAATCTGATGTTTTTTTTTCTAAGAAAGCTGATTCTTAATGCTTAAATCAATTAGTAAAAAGCTGCACATCAGCGACTGCAATAACAAGACATGACACAACAAACACTCCCCTGAAAAATCAACACACACTGCAGTGGGTGTGTGTGTGTGTGTGTGTGTGTGTGTGTGTGTGTGTGTGTGTGTGTGTGTGTGTGTGTGTGTGTGTGTGTGTGTGTGTGTGTGTGTGTGTGTGTGTCTGTGTGTGTGTGTGTGCAGTGTTTGTCAGAGGTGTGTATGTCTGTAGCGCCTGGGGAAAGTTATTTATTACAAAGCCAACAAAAATAACAGTCCGGTCAGAGGAATGGAGCTGATCTTAAATATAGCAGCACTTATTTGTGGGATCACTGGGATGCTGGAGAGGGAAAGGGACGCCAGATGAGTAACACAAAGTTCAGATGTCAGACAAAATAAGATTGTGTCATGTCACAAACACTTCCTGTATTACACACGGTCCACAGCTAGTCCCCAGACACATACTGTCTGTCATTACTACAGATAATGTCAGTCATTTGTGCTAGAAAACTATCATGATCTACTGCTGATTTTAATATGTTCCAACCTCAAACCAAAAGTACCATAGCTGCCTCAAAATTCAGATTAGTGGTCAGCAATATGTTATTCAAAGGCTGATTCTAAACTACTAACTTAAGCTTGAATATAAGGTTATGGCCTTACTTATTTACCATTACTAACTCTAAAGAACAACCACAACAGTGTTACAGTATATTAACTCATCTAGCAAAGTTTGTAACTGAATAAATTGAAAAAAAAAGTGAAAACATTTTCAATTTTAATAATATAAAAATGTGTACACATTTTTGTATACTAATGGTCTATTTTAAAATACAATACAATTAAACATTTTAAAAAATATATTTTAATTACTGTTGGACTGGGAATGTTAAGCGGTGATGATAACCAACCAATCTATTATAAGAAGAAAAATGTATTAGTATTTTAAGCTGTGAGTAGTTTAAACCATTCAGTGATGACAAACTAAGCTTCTGCTTTCTATTGAAAGCTTTTCTGATATAGTTTCACTTCAACTGAGACAGCTATGAGCTATGAGAACCAACACAATGAGTTAAATACAAACACACCGACTCTCAATGTAAAAATTACATAGACAAGAGTGAAACTTACTGGAATCCATGTTCTTCAAGGGTTTCAACAAGTCTCAGGGTAATTAACAAATGAAGGCAGCAACAGTCAGATCTGTCAGTATCTCTCATACACACACACACACACACAATGTGTACACATCCTTACACACACACATATTTAAAGGTTTTTCTGCTATCAGCGTCTGCACAGCAGCGATGGAAAATGTGTGGATCTGCTGTGTAAAGCTGCTGTCAGTCATGACAACTGCTTTCCTGAAAAAACAGACAAACACTCTTTCGAGCAAATGTCCTCTGGGTGGGGCTATAGACTCATCTACACAAAACAACATGCTTGACCAAAGTCACTCATCTGTAGACACTTGACCAGCATACCATCAAATTTTCCACAGACTTCCATCAAAATGTATGCTTGTTCCTCCTAGAGTTTTCAAACTACATCCAACAAAGAGAACAGTTCTGACTACAGGTCAACCAGCCAGAACACCATAGCAACCAGCCAAAACACCCTAGAAACATCTTAACAATCTGTCAGAACCACAAACAGCCAGTCAGAACATCCTAGGAACCATCTAGAATACCCTAACAACCTAAAATCCATCCAGAACACCCTAACAATCAGCTATAACACCATAGCAACCAGCCAGACCACATTAGCAACATCCTGACAACCAGCCAGAACATCATAGGAACCAGTCAGAAAACACTAGTAACACCCTAAAAACTTAAAACCCACCCAGAGCACCCTATCAATTTTCAAAACATCCTAGCAACCAGCCAGACTACATTAGCAACATCCTGACAACAATCCAGAACACCCAAGAAACTGGCCAGAACACCCAAGCAACCAGCCAGAACATCTTAGAAACCAGCCATGCCATGTCAACAAATGCCATAGCAACACCTTAACAACCACCCAAAACACCCAAACAACCAGCCACAAATCCTAACAACCATCCAGAACACCCAAGCAACTGGCTAAAACACCCTAGCAACCAGCCAGAACATCCCAGGAACCATCCAGAACACCCCACCCAAACAACCAGTCAGAATATCCTATGAACCATCCAGAACACACCAACAACCTAAGAAACATCCAGGACACCCTAACAGTCAGCAAAAACTCCATATCAATCAGCCAAACCACATTAGCAACATTCTGACAACCAGCCAAAACATCCTAGGAACCAGTCAGAACACCCTAGCAACACCCTGGCAACCTAAAAATCACCCAGAAAACCCTAACAATAAGCAAAAACACCCTAGTAACCAGCCAGACTACATTAGCAACATGCTGACAACCATCCAGAACACCCTAGCAACACCCTGCCCCAACAACCATCCAGAACACCCAAACAACCAGCCATAAATCCTAACAACAATCCAGAAGACCCAAGCAACTGGCAAGAACACCCTAGCAATACCCTGCCCATAAAAATTATCCAGAACACCCTAGCAACCAACCAGAACACCCTAAAACCAGCCTAAACACCCCTAGCAACACCTTAACAACCAGCCAGAACATCCCAGGAACCATCCAGGACCCCTAACAACCTAAAAGCAATCCATAACACCCTAGCTATCAGCAAAACACCCTAGCAACCAGTCAAATCACATTAGCAACATCCTGACAACCAGCCAGAACATCCAAGCAACTAGCCAGAATGCCATAGCAACACCCTGCCCCTAACAACCATCCAAAACACCCTACATTTAGCAACCATTTAGATCACTCAAGCCTGACAAGCATTCAGAAGACTAACCACTTAGCAAGGCAAATACTTCAAACTTCAAAACTCTTTTCAAATGTCCCAAATAAATCCCTAAACGGAGAGAGTCACTAAAGAGCCTTTAACACATTGTGTAACTGCGTGACTGTGTGAAGGTTAAAACAGTACAAAAACTATTAAAATCAGCCCTTCCTCTCTGTTCCTTAATGAGACAGGAATGACAAACACACACACACACACTTTACTGTGCAGCTGTTCACACAGACAGAGGCTTGGAAGGGTTGAGTTTAATCTAAAACTGTACAAAACAAGAAATCTAAAAAGCACAGACATAGATGTTTAACTCTTGTGAGTTTAACAGGGGAAAACAATGTAACTAAAAGAAATACAACACAACCTGCTTCATTGTTATCTGAATAACCTTGAGCTCCTGACCTGGCTATTTCTGTCCCAGACAACAACACAAAATAACTGTGGCTGAAGTTATGCTGATATACAAAGAGTATATAACATTTTATTTTATTTTTAAATTAGGATTATACAATTACTTATAATAGTAATAGTAATATAATCCGGTAGAAATACATATTACTTATATTAAATATTATATTTAAAATATAAATAGGCTATTTTAACATAAATAATAAAAGTGGTTAAATATCCAGCCGAGAAAGAAGCATTTTCATAAATTTATTTATTGATCAAGTGCAGCACCATGGACAGAGATAAAATCATTCACAGCATGATGTCATGTGCTCTTCTAATTACATTATTTTATACTTTCTTTTGTTCACAGTAACAATATCCTAAAAATAGTACCTTCTTTCAGCTTCTTTTTGCGAACTAACGTCCCTCCCAGTTTCCCCAGCAGCGACTCATCCTTCTTCATCTTGCCCGGCTGCCCGGACGGTCTCGTCGGATTCGCCGCCATCTGCTCCGCTGCGGTTTCTGTCACAGAAACGGAATACGTGAGAAGAATGGAAATAAGCATTGTCTATAAGGGGCGGGGCGTAGTGGCCCGAAAGCGCGCTCTAATTGGTCAGGTACGACTTGCTAAAATAAATATTTTACCATTTTAAATTTTTTATTATGTGCTTTCAATTCAACAGATATTAAATTCACTCAGTGTCATTTTTCATATGCAAAATATTGTCTAGATCGGTGCTAAATCTAGGCGGCGATGTCACGTGGTACATGTTACTAATATGAGGCTGTGAGAGATGGTATTTTCAATAGATTGTACAATATGTTAGTCGATCAGCTGACAAAACATTAAAACAAAAAAAGCAAAAGCATTCAAAAGACAAACCCTTTTAAAGTTGTGAGTTTTGAAAGTTGTGTTATCTACATTTATACAGTACGTACCACTGTAAAGTGCAAGTCTATCCCTCACAGCTTCATCCACGTAAAATCAATATTTATCTGCTTTGACTAAGATGTAAATTCAAGTGGTTATACCATTATCGATAATAAAAGTAAGTTCAACTGAGGATTCAGGCCAATCAGCGTCCCCTACTGGACGACTGTATTTAATTTCAATGTTTTAGCTGGTAACCTTTTCCACACATGGAACAGCATCACATGCCATTCACAATCATACAGATCATGAATAATAACAGCAAAACACAAAAAAAAAGATAATAAAGAACGGGATATCTCTAATACTATTTGATAATGATTGGCTAATAACTAATAATGAGAAACAAATAATCAAAGAATACAAAATATAACATTGTATAAGCTACTCACCGTTTCTCTGGGTGTGGTGAAGAATTTAGCACACAAAAACAGATAATAATGTAAGAGGCATATAGCAGAAAAAAAGGAAGTATGACCAAATTGTCACTCCAGATATACTTTGAGAGTTAGTCATAGTCATGGAAAAGTGTCATAACAAACATCACTTCCGTCATCTTGAGACACACCCTTACTGTCAGAGAGAAACCAAAAACAAAACACACGTCTACCTAGCTAGCTAAGATGTCTAAATCTAATAACAATTATTAACCCTGGTTCATTTAGCAAAAGCTTTTATCCAAAGCAAACTAACAAATGAGGAACACAGCAAGCAATTTATAATTAATAATTCAAAATTTATAGCAATTATTACTTGCTTACATCCCCAAATGAAATTTTTGAAGGTCAGATTTAGCTCACTTCAGATCAGACAAACCCTACAAACACACACACAAACACCACAAACAAAAAAATACTGTATCAGGTTCATTTTTAATGCCATACAAAATGTAAAAATCACAAAAAGGTAGTAAAGAAGTCATGATTTTCCATATCTGGACATCAAAACGCAGGTTGTTCAATGTTCAAGAGGCTTCCATCAGCTTTCTGAAACTGCACAAACACACACTGTTATCCATCTATTCTTCATGTAGGTACATTAAAGTATTTTAAGTTCACAGAATGCATTTATATTTGACTATATATGAATGTAGGTATGATTAGATGAACATAATGTGATGTGTGTTACATGCTCCATCTAATATTTTAGTTACCTTCAGTCTCAGTACCTGTGCACCGCAGCAGACCCCAACCTTCCTGCACCGAACTACAGCGTTTCTGCAGCCTCTGTCTCTGCTTTTCTATCAACTGAACATCTTCAGGTTTGGGAGTCCCTAAAGCCCCGAGGGGAGGGACAGGATTCCCAGAGAGGGCAGCGACTGTAACCTCCACCAGATCTTTGTCGTAGCCCTGAAGACATGCACATTGTGATTCACTAGTAGCAAGCAATGTTAAGTAATGCATGGGCTTAACCACTATGCCATGTCACAAAACACCATGTTCTGTGGGGTAACCCAACAGGTTCTCAGTTAATATTCTGGGCCATTGTGATAATATGATATATCACTTAAAAATATCACTCTCATACAGAAGTATACACAAAAGAGAATACACTAAATAAATATATTTAAATACATTTTAAATAAATAAATAATTGAATAGAGTTATTTATTTTAAATTTATGTATTTGTTTTAAAAGTATTTATTTGTTTTAAATTTATAAATGTATAAAAAATACATTTAAAATAAAATCATTTCAAACAAATACCTTTAAAATAAATAAATGTATTCATTTATTTATTTCAAATGTATTTATTTGTTTTAAAAGTTTTTATTTGACTTAAATATATTTTAATTTAAAATAAATAAATACATTTAAAGCATATACATTTGAAAAAAAATCGATTTAAAACAAATAAATATATTTAAAATAAATATAATAAATAATTGTATTATTGATTTAACATTTATTTATTTGTTTTAAGTTTATTTAAAAATATTTTTTTATTTTTAAATAGTAAAATTTCAAAATTTTATTATTTAAAAATAAAATAATAAAATTCATTTTCAAATTGAAAACAAATACATTTAAAATAAATTTAAAATAAAATTAAAAATTATTTTAAATGTATTTATTTGTTTGTTAGTTTTAAAAGTATTCATTTGTTTTAAACTTAAAAATAAATATAATTTAATTCAAACTGAATAAATGTAAAATAAATGCATTTAGAACAAATCAAATTTAAAATAAATACATTTAAAACAATTAAAATAAATAAATGTATTTACATGTTTTAAATGTAGTTGTTTTAAATATATTTAAAAACAAATAAACATAATAGATGGATATTTTGGCCCGTTTAATAAATAAAAAACTGAATCTGACCTGTAGTAGGGTGAGCGTCCGGCCCTGTGCCACACCTTGAAGTAGGCTGGTCAGGTGACCCCAGACTGGTGTCAAATGAGTCTTCATGCTGCTCTCTCCCACAACCCCCAGCACCAGACCAGGGTTAAACTCATATGCCAGGGGGAGGATCATGCCCAGAACTGCCTGCATGAAACCTGCCGTGAAGCTCTCGCCCTGGAAACAAGCAGGAAGAGGAAGTGACTTCATAGAAACAAGCTGAAATCTGAGACAATATCAGGAGTGATCACGCACCTCTCTCAGACACAAGGACAAATGGTTCACGCACTTTTCTTCGGTTTCTTCAGCACAGATCTGGACTAGAAACACCTTCCTGAGGAGAAAGAAGCCCACTGTGGTCAAGGAAAGCTAGGCATTTTTAAATAACTGACCAAAAACGGGGCTATAGATAGATAGATAGAGTTAAAAAATATATGTAATAACTGGCTCACCCATCATTAGTAATGACTGGTATATTCCCATCTCCAATAAAAACAACCATCACCCTTCATCAAAAACACAAGCATTGTATTTAATATCACATATCAGATAATTATTGATCTGATCAAAGTGATTTTTGAAAATAATTTTCTCTTAGTCTTAGAAGTGTTGTACCGTTCAGCAAGGCCGATTAGTGCGTGTTGAAAAGCACAGCATATGGACACACTCAAGTCAGACACCACGATGCATCCGTTACACACCTGATGAAGTGTTACAGTCCGTTATCAAATACTGCACACAAAAACAACCACCAGACCGTGTTATCGCTTCCTCACCTTTTTATTCATCATTTGGTCAAGAACTGAAATGATATTTCCAAGAGGCTGGAGGATGTTTTGGTCTGTTACGTCTTGGAAAAGTTTATCCCTAGAGATGGAAAAAAAACAAGTTACAATGAGACCCTAAAAGAGTGTTGCCAAGTTTTTTGATTTGATAGTACTGTACCAACCGGATACTTTGCACTTCTTTAGTGGTACTTTGGGAAACGTCCTCCAAATGCTGGCAGCCCTCTGGCAGTGAGAGCTCCACACCAGGAGGGGGCGCTATGACTGTTCGCACACAAGCTGATGTCCTGGCTAAAGGTTCAGGCCACACAATCTCCTGTGTCTTTTTCTCCGTATTGGTCTCTGGTGCAGGTTCTGCAGGTTCTTTTGTTCCGCCGTTCTTCTCGTCCAGTCTGGGCCGCTTTGTGCTCGTTTCTGAATGAGCCTCTTTAAGAACAGGGGGGATAAAAAAAATATCTAATCATCTAATCTAATATACAGTACAATTCAAAAGTTAGTTATGAAGCTAATAACTATACAGCAAGGATGCAATAAATTGATCAACAATAACAATAAAGACATTTATAATGTTAGAATCATAAAGGTATTTTAAATAAATGCTGTGCTTTTTTTCAGGATTCTTTGAATGAAAAGTATCACAGTTTCCACAAAAATATTAAACAACACAACTGTTTCAACATTTATATTAATCAGAAATCTTTCTTGAGCAAATCAGCATATTAGAATGATTTCTGAAGGATCATGTGACACTGAAGACTGGAGTAATGATGCTGAAAATTCACAGGAATAAATTGCATTCTTAAATATATTTACATAGAAAATAGTTATTTAAATTTGTAATAATATTTCATAATATTACTGTTTTTGTTGTATTTTTGATTACATAAATGCAGTCTTTTAAAAAATCTAACTTTTGTATATGTCTTTGATCTTGCTACTTGAGTAATACAATTTGACTTTATAATAAACACAATTTATTTTATTCAAGCAAAAGTGAGTAAACAAACACTAACCTATGTGTTTAAAACAGCTCCAGTAGGATGATTGAGCTTTGCGGACATTTTGAATAGATTCCAATGCGCTGTGAAAGAACACACAACATATTACTCCAGCTTTCCAGTGACAAGTAGTTTGTTTGTCCATGTTAAAAGGAAAAATGTTGCATAATGCAACCAATCAGGATGCATTTGATGTTTAACCTATGCAGGCAGGCCTTTAGACCAATAAGATTACCTGATAATTTACTCACCCCCATGTCATCCAATATGTATCTTTCTTTCTTTCTTTCTTTCTTCAGTCAAAAAGAAATTAAGGTTTTTAGTATATACGCTTTTTAACCACAAATGCTCGTCTTGCACTAGCTCTGTGGAGCGCCACGCATTACGTAATCATGTTGGAAAGGTCACGTGTGGCGTAGGCGGAAGTACCGTGGTAGGGTGAAAAAACCATCTCACTTTCTCCTCTAACTTCAAAATCATCTGATATCATCGTTTTACCTTTTTTCTGTAAAGGCCGTTTGACTTAGTCTTTGCACGATTGCTTTGTAAACATTTGCTCAATATTTCCACCCATGCCAAGTGTGACCTTTCCAACATGAAAGATGAGCGTTTTTGGTTAAAATTGCTATAATTTTTATTTTATTTTTTAGAAAATGGCAGATCATTTCGCTAGATAAGATCCTTATTCCTCATCTGGGATCGTGTAGAGCCCTTTGAAGCTGCAATTTGGACCTTCAACCTGTTGAAGTCCACTATATGGAGAATAATCTTGGAATGTTTTCCTCAAAAACCTTAATTTCTTTTTGACCGAAGAAAGAGAGACATGAACATCTTGGATAACATGGGGGAGAGTATATTTTAAATTTGAATTCTGAAGTGAACTAATCCTTTAAAAGCACTAGCCGCTTGATTGACAGCTCAATTCACCTCTCACAAGCGGCTCCGAGCCCTGACAGCCGTGGGGCCGGATCTCCAAGAAGGGTCTGGACTGTTTGGCAAACTGACTGGGCCAGAGAAGTCAGGTTGTACCCTCCCTAAACATGATCAAAAGAAACCAAGAGAAGTTTATGCAATCTGAAGATAAAACCGAACAGAATGGGTATTTAAAATGAAATTAATCCAAGTTTTGTTCGAGAATGACACCTGACCTCCAGGACGACACACATTTTGCCTGCAGCCAAAGGCATCAGCAGTTGGGTAAGGTGGGCAAAGATCTCAGGAGAAGCACACATTTCACCCTAAACCAGAAAAGATAACAGATATCATCCCATATGGACCATGAAATAGGGCTGAAACTTTGGAGAACAGCCTGATAGATGGACTAAACAAGATCCTGAAAGGGAAGTAACAGGTTTACAAAAAGACTCTTACTTCTGGGTCCCCAATGGCAGAATCAAAACCAGCAGACACCAAAACCAGTTCTGGATCAAACTGAAAGTGAAAAAAAACGTAGAAACAATGAAAATGGTCCAATGGCCCAACAGTTAAAGGGTTAGTTCACCCAAAAATGAAAATTCTGTCATTCATTACTCACCCTCATGCCGTTCCACACCTGTAAAACCTCTCAGAACACAAATTAAGATATTTTAGTTGAAATCCGATGGCTCCGTGAGGCCTTCATAGGGAGCAATGGACACTTCCTCTCTCAAGATCCATTAATGTACTAAAAACATATTTAAATCGGTTCATGTGAGTAGAGTGGTTCAATATTAATATTATAAAGCAACGAGAATATTTTTGGTGCACCAAAAAAAAAACAAAATAACGACTTATTTAGTGATGGCTGATTTCAAAACACTGCTTCAGTGTGTCGAATCATGATTCGGGTCGCGTGTCAAACTGCCAACGGCTTAAATCACGTGACTTTAGCGCTCCGAACAGCAAGTTCAATACACTGATTCATTTGTGCTCCGATGCTTCCTGAAGCAGTGTTTTGAAATCAGCCATCACTAAATAAGTCGTTATTTTGTTTTTTTGGCGCACCAAAAATATTCTTGTCGCTTTATAATATTAATATTGAATCACTGTACTCACATGAACTGATTTAAATATGTTTTTAGTACTTTTACGGATCTTGAGAGAGGAAATGTCATTGCTCCTTATGGAGGCCTCATGGAGCCATCGGATTTCAACTAAAATATCTTAATTTGTGTTCCAAAGATTAACGAAGGTCTTACGGGTGTGGAACGGCATGAGGGTGAGTAATTAGTGACAGAATTTTCATTTTTGGGTGAACTAACCCTTTAAGGCCTGTTCACACCAAGAACAATAACTATAAAGATAACTATGACAATAAGAATATTAGCATTCACACCAACGGATGATATTCTGTTTATTATATTCGTATGCTGCAGTTTTGTCATCTGTCGCTTTAAATGCTTGAGCTCTTTAAAGCAGGATGGATTCTGATTGGCTGTCAATGTTTTCATCGTTCATCAGCTGGTTATTTCAAAGATATCGTTCTTCTGTGCCATTATCGTTATAGTTGTGGTACCAATTCTTTTATATTTAGGATGAGTTTCTAGAACTATATTATTGTTATAGTTATCATCCGTGGTGTGAACGGGCCTTTCCTCTAGTGTGACGGTACCTCGTATGCAGCAGGTAAAAGAACATGGAAGAAGGCAGCGAGATAGTCACTGTTCGTCATGCCCACCTGCAAAAAACAAGGCACAGAAACCACATGCATCATGAAATTGTAGTTTGTTTCTTTTTAAGAAAAAACTAATAAGAATGGTTGTTCAAAGCTGGATTGGGTTGGCATTCACTGCTGTTGTGAAATACATTTCACTCATGTAATAGTTTGATGATTTTTTGAGCACTGATTTTGTTTGCCTTGTTCCAGGGGAGGTTAATGTTGAAACCAGATCCTTTGCCTTTCCCGACACTTGTGTAGTCCGACTCTGGGAGATTGGGCCAGAAGGTCTGATGCTCATAACGATGCCAGGAAAAATAAAGCACGCTAGGTTAAAAGAGAAATCATTTTAATTCCCTTAAATTATTAAAGGCATCACTACTACAAGTGCTCATACTTAGAGAAAGATTGTGCTATCTGCATAAATGATTCCTCAAATTGTGCAGGTCGTTGACATTATTTTCATCTGGTGGATGATAAAACAGATGGGGAAAATGTAAAAAATAAAATAAAATAAAATATTGCTTGGGCAAAGATCACTCACATTTTCTTCAGAAAATGTAAAAATCTAGATATTAATTTATATTGTCCATCAGAAGGAGAAGGACTCACCTTGGGTCCTCCTCAAAGCAGTACTGGACACCTTGTCCATGATGGACGTCCCAATCCACAATCAAAACCCTGGAAAGAAACCACAGATGGAAAATCTTTCTGCAATGGCAGCAGTTTAGTTCTTCTTCATTGAGTATTAGAGGTGTAAATTACTGTTTTGTTCAACAGTCAGAATGTAACACGCATTCACCTGTTCAGGTTGTAGATCTGTTTAGCATAAAGAGCAGCGATGGCCACGTTATTAAACACACAGAACCCGTTCGCAGCAGAGCGCTGACTGTGGTGTCCTGGAGGCCTGAGGGTCACAAAAAAGGAAAGGAAGGAAGTGAACAAGAATTAATTACTAAAAAAAACTAGAGAGCGACATATACTGTGTTGTTTATGACCGATACGAGTACAGATTATTGATCTAATAACCAACATGCAGAAGTGATGATTAGTTATTGTTTTCAATTTTTGTTTTGACATAATAAAATCCTCATTTCAAAAGACTACAATTATTTTATCAATATTATTAATAATCAAATATTATTACTTTTTTAATTAATTTTCTCATCTAAAAAATTAATTTTTACTATTAATAATAATAATTGATTGCATTATTAAATTAAAGAGAGTACATTTATGTATTACATTTATTATTAAATTAAAACTTTACCTTTATAAGGATTATTAATATTTAATATTAACAATTAAACATTTCTAATAATAATAATAAATCAAATTAAAAACATTAAATTATACATTATTAATATTGTTAATATTTATATAATAATAATAATTTAGAATTAAATGTATTAATTTAAAATTGTATTAAATATTAATATTTAAAATTAACAATTAAATATTGTTAATGGTAATAAATAATTAAATGTATTAAATTAAAAACATTACATATTAGTGTTACATTATTAAATTAATGTTATATTTAAATTGTATTAAATATTACTAATATTTAGTGTTAAAATAATTAAACATTGTTAACAACAATAATAATAATAATGTATTAAATTAAAAACATAATATAAATATTAAATTTATACATGATTCATTGTGTAAATAATACTAACAATTATTTTATAATATTAATGTTTAATATGAACACAATTAAACAGTGTTAATAATAAATTATTCAATTAAAAACATTAAATTTAAATATTACATTTATACATTATATTGTTAATACTAATAACAAAATCAACAATACCTCATAATTAAACGTAACACAAACTTAAATTATTAAATATTACTAATACTTACTATTAACAATTAAATATTGTAAATAATAATAATAATAATAATTAAATATATTATTAAATTAAAAACATTACATTTAAATGTTATTAATATTGTTAATAATAATGTTTGTGTGGGTTTTTGTCAACATTGATAGGATCAGCACTTCAAAGTGCATAAAGGGCTAAACAATGACTATCTATAATAAAAATGTTTTATTTTATTGTGTTTCGTTTTATATAAGTTTTAGACAAACAAGGAGTCCTGCTTCAAACTCACAGCACTGGCAGAGCAAATATTTCTATGTTGAGCTAGTGGTGTTTATGTTAATAGTGTTGGTGTTATGTTAGTGTCTAGTGGTGAAGATAAGATATCACACACTTCACCTTTAAGCAGGAACGTCAACTTGTTGAAGATCTTGGTAACATCTTGGCCATTTATTTCTGATTGTGTGCTCACCTGACCAGCGCCATGCCATTCCTGACCTCTCTCTTCATCACGCTGTCAACCAGCTGCAGCACGGCGCCCACCGCCAACTTCGCACAGTGATAGATGTTCTGCAGTCACACGAGAGGCTGCGTTAGAAAGCGTTTACAGTCATCCGAACCCAACAAGCACAAACAATCTGGACGTACCTGGTGGAAATAGACGTCGTTGTACTTCTTGGAAAATGCCTTCAGCTCTTCCACGGTCATTTTCGGAGTCTGTTTAACGGCCTCCAGATATTCCTCACTATATTAAACACAAAAGATTTCGAAACCAAACTTAATTGTATAGGAAAAGAAATATGCCTGGTTTAAGGTCATGTGCCGAAAGTTCACCAACCTGTGCGCGAGTAAAATCTCCTGCTCGGTGGCCTGACGGACCGGCACATGTGTGCACCTCTGTGCCACGCCGTGGGTCTGGAGCGCTTCATAAGACACGGTCAAACGCTCGGGCACCTCGATCTCACAGGCTGGACTGGATAGAGAAACAGCAATTAGATTTCAATCATGACAACTCTCAGAATAGTTTTAGCATGTTACTGAATATGGAAATGTTAATGTATTTGCTCTTGGTGGACTAGATCTGCTGCTGCTGCTGGTTATTATTGCTGCTGCAGAGCAAGTATGGGCTTGCTACTACTAACAGATACAAAGACGTGTTGCTGAGAGCATGTAAGATATGCTGCTGCATAAACAGACCCACATAAATCCCGTAGCAGATCTAGGCAGGTGGAGCTGGGGAGGTGGAGGGGTTCAGATGAGCGTGTTGCACGATATTCGTACAGCAAACACTGAACCAGACTATTTAAATGATGAACAAGCAATCTAATTGGCTGGAGGATAAGCAGAGGCCAATCAGCTTGTGCCTGCGCCCTCTAGAGTTTCATGAATAAACTAGATATTTCTGTGAAAACAGACCATGTTTATTATCTACTGCATGACTATTGATAGATTTTAGAAATGACAGAAAGGAAATCTGCCAAGACTGCAGTTATTGATTTATGCCGATACATTCAAAATAGCCAAATATCGACATATTAAATGGTCACGATCAACAATGTAATTATTCCCAGTAATAAACTAATTAGTGATATCAGTCAACTACTGTAATTTTGTTATTGACTTCAAACTGCGATTATTACTCTTTTTTAAGAGGTTGCTATACTAAAAAACACATAATATACTTCTTACAAATAAAACTTAATTTTTGATGTAATTATGTTATTTGAAAGAAAATAAACATCTGAAACAAAATCAAATATTTTCAAAAACTTATATTTCAGCTAGTTGTCAAGGTAAGATTTCCCATTTTCATTTAGTTTAACTTGTACTAAAAAAGTATTATTTTTAATTCTCAGATATCAATTATGATCATTTTGGATCATTTTGACATGTAAGGGATGATATGTAGATCTCTACAAATCAAATCCCTTACAAAAAGAATTATGTATATATATATATATATATATATATATATATATATATATATATATATATATATATATATGTATGTATGTATGTATGTATGTATATGTGTGTGTGTGTGTATATATAAAACACACACACACACACACACACACACACACACACACAAACAAACAGAATGATTACCGTATTCATGTGTCCATGGTATTTGCATAACTGTGAGGTTCTTCACTGAACGCTATGGTACCACCATAATATCATTTATAACAGCAATATTGTAACATGACACTTTTGTAAGTGATTCGATGACTTACTCTGTCCAGAGGAGTTTATAACGAATCATTTCCTCATCAAAGATCAGTGCGCTTCCTGACGCCATTTAAACACTCTGCTGTGGATGATGTCAATACAAATCACTTATTAATAACTATATATCATCAGTGTGATTTATAATTTTAATTCACTCTCGATGAAGCAGGCGTGCTCACTTTTAAAGTCACAAAAGTCTGATGCTGTTGGTTCATGCTGTGTCTTTTTCTTCGCTCTTTGAACGCGGCGCGGCTGTTGCATTACCGCCCCCTACCGGACGATCCATTGAATAACAATCTGAGAAACAAGTTCAAAAGACATTTACCATTAAAGATGGGGATTTAAGAATGTTTAAGTATTAGAGACAAACTGTTATTTATGCTACAATTAAAAAGAATCTACACGTGCATATACCTGACCATTGCTTTGATTTTTTTCTTTTCTGTTTAAGGATGAACTGTTTGTAACTTACATTCACCAAATGCACCTGTGAATGTTCCTGCAACTGCGGTCACTTCTGATCTTGAGAACTTTTAGAAAATAAACTCTTTTAAATATACACTTTCAGTAGTTACATTTGTCTTTGTTGGTTGTTTTGACCTCAATATTGGAATATAAATGACATACTAGCATAACATTCTAACTATTATTGCAATATATAATATGTATGCAAATTTTTATGTGTGAAATACCCATACAACCAAATACATTTGTCAAAATGTATACAGCAGAGAACACATGCAATATTGTATCCCAAAATGCAATGTGATCGATCAACATCCAATTTTCAGTGTGATGAATGAACCGAAGGTTATTACAGCTGTGATTGTTTTATTCGTTTTGATCTGATCTTTGACTCTGACTTTGATTTAATCGTACTACCAGAAGTTGAGACATTTTTAGACAAATTTTTTTAAATAATGTTTTTATTTCCAAAATAATAAACAGACAGCACTCAAATGCAACATCTCATCTACTGTTTAGCATGTATGTGTCCCTGTGATAACATGACATCAGATCTAATTTGAATAAAACACCTGTGCGTGTCTGTTAACAAAAACACAACTGCGTTCCAGTTTATCTCTTCACTTGATCTGTCTCTCTCTGTTTATATACCATATATTCAAATGCAATACTCATTTACTTGTTGCACACCATTCTATGGTTTGTTTAATCTTCTTCTGTATGAAAGGGAAATGTCTTCATATCAGTGTCATCAAGGACAGTGTTGTGCATCAGGAGTTTTCCATTAACTATACGTGTTTCATTTTTGCCAGTCCGAGGACATCAGGAAGGACACAGCTAAAATTAATCTGTAATTTTTAAGGTGTGATTCACTTTATGTATGTGTGCATGTATATTCTTTTCAAAAGTTTGGGGTCATTAAGATTTGTTTTAAAGAAACTGATACTTTCCTACCTACTTCAAATAAATGTTTTTTTTTTTTTTTATAATATAAATGCTATTTTATGTATATTTTGTTATTTTCAACAAGCTACTATTTCAGGGATATCAAAAACTCCTGTAGGTTATAGATATTAAACTGGGCCATAAATTAAATTACTCTTGAGAAAAATTACTCTGAATTTGCGCTTACTATTTACTTTTTAGTTCTGTCCCAATTTTTGCATACACACATTTTGTGTACATTACCTAAATAAATGTTTATATATGAGAATGTAAGCAGTTGACATGAAATTTCAAACATTCAAATTAAACATTTAAACACCACACACACAGGATTTATGACTTCATTAATTTCTGCATGATTTATTGGTACATTTAAAAGAAATAGCAGCTGTACTTGCATGACTGAAGTAGCTGCCGGAGAAGCGTTTCAAAGATGGCCGCTGAGTGAAGTGACTTGCCTTAAAGGGAGTTTTGATTATATTTAGCAACTATTAACCCAATATTAAGAAGTTGAATTCGAAAGCCAGGCAATAGCGTAAAGCAGGAGTCAAATTATTATAAAATAGAGTAGAGTTTACTGAATAAGATTAGTTGCGTGTTTTAATGCTCAGACTTCGTCTTGCTATTTTTAATAACCTTTTGGCTTTTAGTAGGTCACCTACATAGTGGTGTAATAAATTAATTATTAATGGGAAATCAAATTCTCCAAAGCTGTTCACCAAGCTTACGATTAAATTTCATACTTGAAATCACCTGTAATGGAATCCACTGGAGGCGAGTTGCAGTAAGAATCCATGTGTAGTTTATTTAACCAAAATGTGAACCAAATACAAAAAGAATTGACATGATAAAACTATGACCATAAACAAAACTTGAACATAAACCTGGACTTGACATGCACTGTAAGAAGAACACTGTAAAATGCACAGTAACTTGCTGGCAGCAATTAGCAAGTAAGTTGCTGTGTCCTATTCCACAGTATACTTACTGTAAATGTAATCACAGTAACTTAAATTTTACTGTAATAATAAACACAGTAACAAAATAATAACTGTAAATCAAATCACAGTAACTTTTTTTACTGTGTTTCTTATTACAGTAAAATTACTGTGTAAAAATAAAAACAGTAACAAAATAGTTACTGTGATTACATTCACAGTATGCATACTGTGGAATAGAACACAGCAACTTACTTGCTAATTGCTGCCAGCAAGTTACCGTACATTTCACAATATTTTATTAATACTGCTGTATTTTTTTATCACAGCAAATATAAGATTACTGTAAACTGTTTTTATTGTGTACTATAAAATGAAGACATGATTTTTGTCACAAAATGACATTTATTTTAAACATTTTAAATGTGAAAATACATAAAATATTTTACATTATATACACATTTATAGGCTATACATTTTTATTATTTGGTATACAACAATCCTAAACATACAAATCCATCATCTTTGTTGAAGCTGAATTAAAATTTCCGGATACAATTAGAAATGAATAAAACAGAAAGTATATATAATATAAAAACTGTAGAATTTTAAGCATCAAAATCCTTAATACCAACTTTATTCCTGAATGGGAAAGTTCCTTCTGGGCTGGAGTCGTTTCCTGCAGTGGAAAAAATTAGTCATTAATGTAGACAACTAAAGGCAAGACTGGTGGCTTGATGACAATGATTACAAGTTGGTCTGGCTAAATTAAAGGTCCCATTTTTCGTGGTTTTTTGAAGCTTTGATTGTGTTTATAGTGTGCAATATAACATGTGTTCATGTTTCACGTGTAAAAAAACACAGTATTTTTCACATAATTTACTTATCTGTATACCGCTGTTTCCACTGTCATAAAAACGGGCTGATGACTTCCTTGTTCTATGAAGTCTCTCCTTCAGAAATACGTAACGAGTTCTGATTGTGTCAGCGGTTCCTGTGTTGTGATTCGACAGCAGCTTAGTGAACCTTGCCCGGAAAGGTCACGCCTCTTACCATAACGTGGAGATGCACGCGCTCAGTGTTACTGTAAACATGTCTTTAATTTTACCCTATCAATTTGAGCCGGAATCAGACCCGGTGATTGGACTGCGGGATGAAAATAACAGCGTTTCGACGACATGGCGACAAACACACTCTACAAACGCAACTCTTGTGTATTCCTGTGGGCGGAGGTTAGTCAAAAAACTGTTTTAGTGATGTCATTAAAGAAGGAAGTAGAGGGATGTAGTCCAAACTGACCGTTCGATGTAGGCGACTTCTGTTAAATAAAATATCTCACTTGGCATTGAACTTTGAGCTTTAAAATTTTACAGATTTTATTTATACTCTAACAACAACATTACACACTAACTAAAGTTTGAAACATGGGATCACGAAGAACGGGACCTTTAAATAATCCAGTCAACATTAATATTGCCATGTTGACCATATTAACTAGTGTGGACATGATAATGAGTGGGCCTCAATCAGCTCCCTAGTTCAGTAGTCAGCACTGATCAGGGAGTCAGCCATTTTAAGAGCTGTCTCATTCACATAATCTTTCCAGTGCACTGAAATATTCACTTCCTAAAAAGTCCCACAATGCACCATGAAAATCAGGGAGCAACAATGCTCAGATTGCTCACTATGCTCTTTATTTATTTACTATAAATTTAAACACTTTTTATTTTCAATTATGGCATAATGGCTGCATTATATTGTATTATATTAACATGTATGCTGTCTTCATTGTTTTTGGTTCTTCCCTGTTGGACCTAGTTTCTCAGTCTGTTTGATTAATCATTCTGTTCACCTGTTGTCTCATTAATTATCTTATTAGGTCCCTTTGTTTGTTCATGCTTATAAGCCCTCAGTTTTCCCTTAGTCTTCATCAGTTCTAGTGACAGAAAGCATTTCTTTTTATTCCTGTTTTCTAAGCATTCATCATTAAAGTCTGTCCTTGAAAGTTTCCTCATCTTTGTGACTTTCCTAACCACGCATTGTAACAATTATACTATATTATTGTCACACAATGGGTGTGTGTGCCGGCAGACAGAAAAATACTATTGCAGCATTGAATATAAGTCCAATACCAAGTTTAATAAATTCCCCAAAGACAAGACAATCCACTAAACAGGCAGAGTGAAACACCTTAACATAATCGTAACACCAAACAGAGAATGGATACAAGGCACAACTTAAAGGTGCCCTAGATTCAAAAATTGAAATTACCTCGGTATAGTTAAATAACAAGAGTTCAGTACATGGAAATGACATAGAGTGAGTCTCAAACACCATTGTTTCCTCCTTCTTATATAAATCTCATTTGTTTAAAAGACCTCCGGAAAACAGGCGAATCTCAACATAACACAGACTGTTACGTAACAGTAGGGGTGTACGCCCCAATATTTGCATATGCCAGCCCATGTTCCCAACATTATGAAAGGAATTAGACAAGGGCAGGACGTCTGTATCTGTGCAGAGCTGAATCAACAGACTAGGTAAGCAAGCAAGGACAATAGCGAAAAATGGCAGATGGAGCAATAATAACTGACATGATCCATGATTACATGATATTTTTAGTGATATTTGTAAATTGTCTTTCTAAATGTTTTGTTAGCATGTTGCTAATGTACTGTTAAATGTGGTTAAAGTTACCATCGTTTCTTACTGTATTCACGGAGACAAGAGCCGTCACTATTTTCATTTTTAAACACTTGCAGTCTGTATAATTCATAAACACAACTTCATTCTTTATAAATCTCTCCAACAGTGTAGCATTAGCCGTTAGTCAAACTCATTCAGAATCAAATGTAAACATCAAAATAAACACTGTACTTACGCGATTAGACATGCTGCATGACGAACACTTTGTAAAGATCCATTTTGAGGGTTATATTAGCTGTTTGAACTTTTTTTATGTTGTTTAAGGCAAGCGAGAGCTCATGGGGCGTGGAGCACCAGATTTAAAGGGCCACACACCCTGAATCAGCTCATTTCTAATGATGCCCCAAAATAGGCAGTTAAAAAATGAATTAAAAAAAATCTATGGGGTATTTTGAGCTGAAACTTCACAGACACATTCAGGGGACACCTTAGACTTATATTACACCTTTTGAAAGATGTTCTAGGGCACCTTTAACTAGTTAATACGAACGAGACTAATTAATCAAACACAGCTGAAAGCAAATGAACTAATGACAGTTACTATAGAAAAAAAATGAAAAGCATGTTGCTATATATCATGTAGATTATTTTACACTAAACTTGTGGCCTTGAGAACATATGAACTTGAGGTCATGACAACATCGATTGGCCACAACACAACGATGTAGTTCGTCATATCCATTTTATATCAGTGAAGTTCCATATCGCTCAAGTTCCCGAACAAAACTCGCTGAACCAGTCACCATATATTATAATGCTCATTTCTATTCTCTATAAAGCATGACTCGACATATTATGCATAGTTAGTACTAGGGATGTCCAGATCCGATCACGTGATCGGAAATCGGGCCCGATCATGTGGTTTCAGACTCGATCGGAATCGGACATTACCTCCCGATCAGGACTCGGATATATATGTATTAGGGGTGCAACGGTTCTCGGTGAAAAATCGAACCATACGGTTCTTCACTGACGGACCGCACTTGAACTGCGGTCCATTTTGAATGACGACGCATCTATTGGTTAATATGGTGTGTTTAAAATAGCAACGTGGAAAACAGACAGAGTTCAGATAATGTATGTTTCAGTCGATAGATGCACAAAACGTTACAACAACGATAATCAGAAAGCGTGGACAAAACAGTCACTCTTTGTAAACTGTTAACTGCGAGTGCCGTCTGCTCTAATGTTCAGTCATTTACGCCGTCATCACCCGTTGATAGCGCGCGAGCGCAGGTGAGACCTGAACAGCACACGTTGCTGTCTGTATTTAAACTAACTCGTTTAAGCCTTGCTGATTTAAACCTTAAAGAACAAGACGCGAAAGAGAACTCGCGCGCGCTGTGAGAAGATTTGTGTGCGCTCATCCGAAGCGCGCACACGCTTATTCCAGTCAGCGCGCAAATACTGAGTTCTCTTTCAAGTCTTGCGCTTCGGCGGCCACATTCATACAAAAATTATGTCAACATGCCCGTCCTAGTGAGTATCCTACAAACATAGTCGGTTATGTCTTAAGTGAACGTATATTAGTCGAGAAAGACAGCGCATGTGGAACAGTATGTACTGGATCGTGCATGTCTTAAAGGGAAAACAACTATTCCTGCTGCCTGTATTTAATGTTAAATCAAACAACAAATAACAAAGAAATCACTCACTGCTCTTGACTGAATACTTTTTGTAACTTCAATAATGATTAATCTTTATTTATTTTATACAGTAAAGATAATATGCAGTGATATTTTATATTTGATTACTATTTGAAAACTGTTAGATACCTGAAAAACCTGAAAAGCACTGTTCCTGGATCTGTTTTTTCGCTCTTCTTTATTCTTTTTTATGTAGGCTATTAAGTATCGGATCGGGACTCGGTATCGGCAGATACTCAAAATCAAATGACTCGGACTCGGACTCGAGGGCAAAAAAACGTGATCGGGACATCCCTAGTTAGTACGTACCTGAAATGACTGTCGTGGTTTCTTTGACGCAGCCTAAAAGAAAGGGGTTAAACAGTAAATGAAGGGTCCCGTGACAGTTAAAAACAAACACAATGACAATACAATGGCATAATATGCTTCCCCAAGGCATGAATTCACTTAAAAAAGCTAGCATCTATTCTATGTAGGTGCTGTATTTTTCCTGGCAGAAAAGCTCAGAAAAACATGATCCTTTGAAAAATGTTGTGCTCTTTAAAATCCTTAACTGTTGCTGCATTTTACTGCAGCCTGCTTCGTTATTTGATTCATCACACCATAGCTAGAAAAACAAGAAAAAACGGCTAGCGCACTTTGCTAACACACATGCATGTGCATAGAGTTCCAGTTTACTTTTATCTAGCAATGTTACTCCACCAAATTAATGACATTATCAAATATTGACAGATAAAAAGAAATCTATCAAATTTACATGAGCAAACAGTTATGTTTGTAATGATATGGCTTACTAGTGCCACTCTCTGCATCTCTCTCCTGGTGCACTCCTAAACACAAGTGAATTTACATGAGGACGCCTTGGTAAATTAACCTAACATTGCAAAATAGGAGAAAAGTTACCTTGTTGAAGACAAATCCTAAAGAAATTGTGGAATCTCCTCAGTTTCTCCTGCTCAAAATTTCTTTATTGTGATTCACAGCAAAAAATAAATTTACTGTAGAATTTACCCACCATTAAAATTTAACCATGATGCTTTGCAGATTTACAGCAATATGTTGTGTACAGGTAAGGATTTGTTCATTTTACAGTAATAATGCTGTGAAAACTACAGAAATTTGTTACAGTGTGGACTCACCAAACAAAGCTAAACCAGAACACATGTAATGACTAACAAGGAAACAATAAGAAAACAGGTCACATAACCAGAACAACAGAACCTGACACATAAGACTTGGGAAGCACAAGACATGATCACATTATGGGAACAGGGAATCACACGAAAAACAGCAAGCAGGAAACATGCAAGGCAAAACAGGTTGTTTGCAATCACATGGTTCTGATGACATGTGAAAATATGGTGGAGGGCGAGCAGTGAAAATTAGAATGGGAGAGATGGAGAAAAGTCCGTTCTGTGCTGGTTTAGAAAGGTATAAACAGAAAATCACAACATATGTTGGACGTGATCCTTATGTTATGAAGAGGAGCGACTTTTCTACTGAATTGAAAGACTTGCCAGCCATCGAGGCGATAGATATAGAGAATGTGAAGCTGGCTCTTTTATTTATTAATTATTCCATGTATCATAGGCCGTCAGGTAAAGCTTTGCTCTAGACCATTTTGCAATGTTTTGCACTGTAAGAGATGTGAAGGTCCAAACGAATGGTGTAAACAAACCTGGAACCACATGCAAAATAATTAAAGGTTTATTGAGCAGTCTGTGATATTTTCCCTCACAGGTTCAGAAGCTGAAGATGTAGATGTCCTGTCTCAGGTGGGGCTGAATGGCGTCCCATGTGACGCACCTGTGGCTGATCTCATTGCAGCTAAATACATCTGCCAGAGACCCGGTGGCCACGGATCCATTCGGGAGTTTGCAGAGTACATTCTGACGCTGGAGAAAAAGAGCACATCACAGCACCAGAATCCCATTGACAGGGCTCATTTTTAGAACGTATTCCAGTTTCTGTTTTAAACAGTCAGTTTGTGTCGCTGTGATAACATGACATCAGATCTAATTTGAATAAAACACCTGTGCGTGTCTGTTAACAAAAACACAACTGCGTTCCAGTTTATCTCTTCACTTGATCTGTCTCTCTCTGTATATTTACAATTTATTAATATGCAATACACATTTACTTGTTGCACACCATTGTGTGGTTTGTTTAATCTTGTTCTGTATGAAAGGGAAATGTCTTCATATCAGTGTCATCAAGGACAGTGTTGTGCATCAGGAGTTTTCCAATAACTACACGTGTTTCATTTTTGGCTGTCTGAGGATCAAAGATGAAAACATAAGCATAACTTTTTTCAAAAAATTATTTTCAAGTACCTGTGCATTGGAGATCTAACAGCAGCCGGGAACGGGATCTCCAATGCAGCCCCAGGGACTCAGGCAGCCACGGTGGGTCAGGTGGCTCGGGCGGCCACGGCAGGTCAGGTGGCCTGGGCGGCCACGGCAGGTCGGGTGGCCTGGGCGGCCACGGCAGGTCGGGTGGCCTGGGCGGCCACGGCAGGTCGGGTGGTTCAGGCAACCACGGCAGGTCAGGTGGTTCGGACAGCCACGGCAGGTCAGGTGGCTCGGGCGGCCACGGCAGGTCAGATGGTTCGGACAGCCACGGCAGGTCAGGTGGCTTGGACGGCCACGGCAGGACAGAGTCCATACATGGCCCTAGTGGCCTACAGTCCATGAATGGCCATAGTGGTTCAGAGGCCCTTAAAGGCCATGGTTGAGCAGGGTCCCCACCCACAAGCTCCCCACCCCTAGGTATACTGCCCCCCCCCCAAAAAGTTCTTGGGGAAATCAACGGAGTATGTAGGGGGTTGATGGGCAAGGAGCTTGGATGACGGCGGCAGGGCAAGGCGTTTGGGCGGCACTGGCAGGGCGAGGAGCTCAAGTGGCGCCGGCAGGGCGAGGAGCTCAGGTGGCGCCGGCAAGGCGAGGAGCCCAGGTGGCGCCGGCAGGGCGAGGAGCTCAGGTGGCGCCGGCAGGGCGAGGAGCTCAGGTGGCGCCGGCAGGGCGAGGAGCTCAGGTGGCGCCGGCAGGGCGAGGAGCTCAGGTGGCGCCGGCAGGGCGAGGAGCTCAGGTGGCGTCGGCAGGGCGAGAAGCACAGGTGGCGCCGGCAGGGCAAGGCGCTTGGGCGGAGCAGGAGAGACCTCTGGAATGGTATCCAGGCCCACAGCGGCCTCTTGAAGGGCGTCTGGGTCTTGAGGAGAGAAGGACGCCTTCTTCCTCCTCCTCTTCTGAGGGTGAGGCGATGATTCACTGGTTGGAGCGGATTTTGGAGCGGACTCAGTGGCTGGAACGCCCCCTGCATCCTTACGCACCGCAGGGGTGGCCATCTTGCCCGAGGGCACTGGCAAAGCAGCCCTTTTGTCCATCGTGTCCAGAGCGTCTGAACGCGTCGCAACCAGCGAACTTGAGAACGTTGCAACCGGCGAGCTTGAGAGCGTTGCAACCGGCGAGCTTGAGAGCGAAGCGGCAGACTGGCTTGAGAGCGAAGCGGCCGACTGGCTTGAGAGCGAAGCGGCCGACTGGCTTGAGAGCGAAGCGGCCGACTGGCTTGAGAGCGAAGCGGCCGACTGGCCTGAGAGCGAAGCGGCCGACTGGCCTGAGAGCGAAGCGGCCGACTGGCCTGAGAGCGAAGCGGCCGACTGGCTTGAGTGCGAAGCGGCCGGCAGGCTTGAGAGTGTAGCGGCCGGCGGAGGTTTAGGAATGCCAGCCGCTCGTGCTGAAATCAGCGGTGGATCAGTCACACTGGAACGCAACCTTCTCCGCTCCCGGACTGATCTGCTCTGGGCGATCAGCGAAGGCGTGACGTTGCTCTGGGCGATCAGCGGAGACGTGACGTTGCTCTGGGCGATCAGCGGAGATGTGACGTTGCTCTGGGCGATCAGCGAAGGCGTGACGTTGCTCTGGGCGATCAGCGAAGGCGTGACGTTGCTCTGGGCGATCAGCGGAGACTTGACGTTGCTCTGGGCGATCAGCGGAGACGTGACGTTGCTCTGGGCGATCAGCGGAGACGTGACGTTGCTCTAGGCGATCAGTGCTGACTTGACTTGGTGTTGTTATTGTGGTGACCACCATTTTGTGAGTGTTCTTTGATGCGGCGGCCATTACGTGATTAAGCATGGTGTCGCGTTCTTCTGCGACACCCACAGTAAAGGGAGATCCGCTCAGTAGTAAAGCCTGTTCAATAAACTGTTCCAACGTCCTGTTTGGATCGTGTAGCGGCATGACAGAACTGAGCGGGTCAGATAGTCCACCGCGAAAAAATATCATTAGGCACTCCTCATTAAAACAGGTTAACGGTGCCAGGCAGCAATGGGTCAAAAACAGGGAACAGGCAGTAACGGCAACTAGGAACAGGCAGACTCGGAATTGCAACAACAGTTAAACAATACTTCGCGGAGAGGTGGTGTGTTTGGAAGTCCTTTATAGTCCTGTTAATGAGCTGCAGCTGGGTGTGGTAATCAGTGTGGTGTGCTAGGGTGGATGTGGCAACAGGTGATTGGTGTGAAGTGAACATGTGACTGACAGGGAGAATTGTGGGAAGTGTAGTCCGGGGAGTGACAGGAACAGACGGTGATCATTACAAGTAAAATGGTAACAGACCTCTGTTTTATTTGCCACTGGATGACTCTAAAATATGACATCCTATCAGATACATTGCTATTTGTATCCCATTTAATCACATTACAATGACATTTTTTTTAAAATTATAAACAGTAATAAACTGACAAGAATATTGCCCTGAAATTTGCAACACGACGTAACATCATAAATAAGAATGTTCGGAATCGGGTTTTGTTTACCTAAGGCGCACATTTGCGACAGAGCAGCTGGGTATAAATACAGCTGATTTTGTAATGCATTTCTGTTTATTCACGCCAAACAATTTACAGGAAATGATCAAACAGCAACAACAAAACACACATAAAAGTGCAACAAAAACCATAAGCCAGAGAAAAAAAATTACGTAACAGTCTGGGTGTACACACCCAATATTTGCATATGCCAGCCCATGATCGAGGCATTAGACAAGGGCAGAAAGTCTGGATGTGCACAGCTGAATCATCAGACTAGGTAAGCAAGCAAGAACAATAGTGAAAAATGGCAGATGGAGCAATAATAACTGACATGATCCATGATAACATGATATTTTTAGTGATATTTGTAAATTGTCTTTCTAAATGTTTCATTAGCATGTTGCTAATGTACCGTTAAATGTGGTTAAAGTTACCATCGTTTCTTACTGTATTCACGGAGACAAGAGCCGTCGCTATTTTCATTTTTAAACACTTGCAGTCTGTATAATTCATAAACACAACTTCATTCTTTATAAATCTCAACAGTGTGTAATGTTAGCTTTAGCCACGCAGCACTATCAAACTCATTCAGAATCAAATGTAAACATCCAAATAAATACTATACTTGCATGATCCGATGTATGCAAGCAGCATGCATGACGAACATCTTGTAAAGATCTATTTTGAGGGTTATATTAGCTGTGTGAACTGTGTTTATGCTGTTCAAGGCAAGTGCGAGCTCCGGGGGAGGGGGAGCACGAGAATTAAAGGGGCAGCAACCTTTATATCGGTGCATAGTTAATGATGCCCCAAAATAGGCAGTTAAAAAAATGAATTAAAAAAAATCTATGGGGTATTTTGAGCTGAAACTTCACAGACACATTCAGGGGACACCTTAGACTTATATTACATCTTGTAAAAAGAAGTTCTAGGGCACCTTTAACAATGTAGCCTACTGAATACAATAAAAAAAAATATTGAAAGGTTTACACATTTTTCACAGAAAGAGCATTTTTTCCCTCAACACTTTGAGTTTAAACCTTCCATTTACTGAGTCCATAACTTTTCCATCCAAAGCTTGACTGACTCCTTGATATTGACTTTAATATCTTAGGCCTCTTTAGCTAAACCAACCATTATTGTGAAGGCTGTTTTAATTGTTTAAAAGTACATGAATTAAGCAAACAATCCTGGCCAGAATTTGTCACTGGTTGTTTAACACTCCAGTGCTTATTGAGCTCAGTGTCTGCTGTGAATGATCAATCCGAAACAAGTATTCAGAAAGCTGTATAACAAATCTAAATGTCATGCACTATTATGCACACTATGTGTGTTTTTGTGACCTCATAGGCTTTTGTTTTTATTCACAAGGGTGTGTGTTTTTGTGTGTGTGTGTCTGTATTATTAGATTACTATTTATTATGAACTGAAGACACCTGATGATAACAAGCAGAATCACTGAAGGAAAGAGAAACACAATAATTAACAGCGGTTTAGATGTTGATTTTATTGAAAATTAATTGTTTGGTCACCATGATGGTGATACGTTCGGTAGTTTGATTCTTTGCTTCATATGTCAGTTTGTGGTTTTTGTAATGGTGTTAGTTAATTTTACACATTTTAAATGGTTGACTTTTAAGCAATTCATCTGATTAATTCTAACTCAATTCTTATATGTTGAATTTAATTCAAAATATTGCTCGTAATCTGTTGCCACAATTTTATTGAGTAGAAAGAGCATATTACTTTTTTCAGTGAGGAGTCAGCCTTTATTTCATGTCCTGATTGGATTATTTCATTGTCCTGATTGCTTTGAATTGTATTGTGATATGTTTATATGTAGTGTGCTGTTGTGTTTGTGTTATTTACACACCCATTGTGAAGATGAATTTCCTTCACTGAACGCTATGGTACCACCATAATATCTAATAATAGTATAACATGACACTTTTGTAACTGATTCGATGACTTACTCTGTCCAGAGGAGTTTATAATGAATCATTTCCTCATCAAAGATCAGTGCGCTTCCTGACGCCATTTAAACACTCTGCTGTGGATGATGTCAATACAAATCACTTATTAATAACTATGTATCATCAGTGTGATTTATAATTTTAATTCACTCTCGATGAAGCAGGCGTGCTCACTTTTAAATTCACAAGTTTAAAGTCTGATGCTGTTGGTTCATGCTGTGTCTTTTTCTTCGCTCTTTGAACGCGGCGCAGCTGTTGCATTACCGCCCCCTACCGGACGATCCATTGAATAACAATCTGAGAAACAAGTTCAAAAGACATTTACCATTAAAGATGGGGATTTAAGAGTATTAGAGACAAACTGTTATTTAACAATATTATGAAGGCAAAGCAAAAATAGGTTTCCAAAGCTGTTTTTAATGCTTATTATTTATTTAACACTCATAATATTGTCACATGATACCTGTTACATGGTTACACACTGGTTACGGTGGACCGGAATGGGAAGACACAATGACAGATCATTTTTTTCTGATGACAGAAAAACAGAAAAAGCACTTTTCTGATGCCTTTTGGAAAGAAACCAGCTGGAGTAACGGGTCTGCAGTTGAACACACACATAAAAATAGAAAAATACAAGTTACATGTGCAGTCATATTCTCGAAAACCCAGTTCAACAAAAACCAAAACCTGACAAAATCTCCCAAAACCTTCCTTTAGGGACATCCTCATTTGTAAAACTATAAAATAAAGTAATTAAAGGTTTTTTAAAGACGTAAAAAGTTAATGTAAATGTAGATTATAATTTCCACTTCCTGCTGTAAAGTTTACTTTTTCATGATGTCTTTTCATATGACAGTATTAAGAGGGTTGGGGGTTTATGGTTACGTTATCAAGTCATCTTGACTTGGATTTAATCTTTAAACATAAACTACTGTCTCTTAAAACAACTGCAATCAGCTTGTCTTGATATAACCTTAAGCATCAGCCATACATCTATAGACACTTTGTTGGTCTCTGTTCTGAAGCAGCAGGAAGTGAGTCTCGTCAAACACACTTTGAAAGAACATTGCAAGTAAAAACTACTAGACTGCTGGTGGATCTATATTTTTTTTGGAACTCCAACTAGAATATGTCAGGTATAATGGACCTTGGTAAGCTTTTCACTCATAATAGAAGCTATTTTTATGAAAGAAAATGTCAACTTGTTTGCAGTTTTTGTGAGGCTATTTTACTGCTTTCACTTTCATATTGGTCAGTACAGATTTTGGATCTTTATGCCACTTTAGGCTTAGTTTTCCTTTTCACAATTGAGTCTTTTATAAATATAAGCAGTCACAAATGGTCTTTTTTTCCATCTTCTGACTGTAAATGTAATACAGTTATGTCTTTGCTGGAGCTAATATCCACCAGTACATTAATGAGAACATTTGGTTTAATCACCGAAACACAGCAGTATGTTCTTCTTTCAGTTTAGTTCATTTAAAATTCAGTTCATTCAATAGCAATTAATACAAGATACAATTCAAATCACCCTTGATGCTGATATAATTAGTTACACAGGCTACAGATGCCATATTAGAAAATATGTGTGTTGATGAAGTTATGAAATGATCACTTGTGTAGAAAAACTTTGCTGCCAATACAGTAAATGTTCTCACTGAACCATATCTGAATCTACACTGTAGTTGATATTTACAGATGAAGGGTGAGTTACAGTAATGTGGCAATCTCTATAGTAATCTGTTTACAGTATCACATAGCATACTTACTGTAATATAAAATGCTGCATTTGATGCGATCTCTCTCTTCTTCTTCTGATGTATATCTGATCAGTTTGACTGTTTTCCTGTTTTCCTTTGTACTCCTTCCTGCTCTGTTCAAGAATTGCAAATCTCTCTGTCATGCACACACACACACGCACGCACACACACACACACACACACACACACACACACACACACACACACACACACACACACACACACACAATGTTGGGTTTCCATGTTTTATTGGGACATTCCATAGATGTAATGTCTTTTATACTGTACAAGATGTATATTTTATCCCCTACCCCTAACCTACCCATCAGAGAAAACTTTATGATATTTTAGATTTTCAAAAAAGATCATTCTGTTTGATTTATAAGCCTTTTTCTTTATGGGGATCATGTTAATTGCCACTTCAAGGGAGGTTGCGTGCCTGACAGCTCAAGTAGCAGATCTCAATCTCCAGATACAAGAACTCCAGTGGAAAGCTTTGGCCAGCAGATCAGCTGCCACTTTTGGCCATTCTCCCTCTCATGCTAAGCCTGAACCCCATGCTAATAGTCCACCCCCCTACGACAGGGATCCCAACTCCAGCCAGGCCTTCCTGTCCCAGTGCTCTCTTGTCTTTGCACTCCAGCCTCGCTGCTATACAGAAGAATTCCAGGTAGCATTTGTTATCACCCCCCATGAAAGAAAGGACTCGTGACTGGGCAATGGCTGTGTGGGATGCTCATGCTCCATTCTTCACTTCAGACTGAGATGATCTAACTGTTTGACCGCTCTGCTCAGGGTGATGAGGCAGCCTCCCAGTTGGTGCGGTTCAGTCAGGGTAGATGTTCAGTTCAGAAAACTGGTGGCCACCTGCGACTGGAACGAGGCGGCTTTACGTGCAAGGTTTCGGGAGGGGTTGGATGACGATATCCAGGATAAGATCGTCACTCACGAGTTGCCTCATGATTTTAATCTCTTGTGTACCTGGCGCCTCATGTGGAGGGGTGTCTTCAGCTCAAACCCCCTGGATGTTGGAGGAAGATGCCTCCAGTACTGCTTCCACCTCCTCGTCTCCTTCAGCAGAACCTGAGCCCATGCAAGTGCGGTGTCTTCACCTTACCCCTAAGGAGAAGCAGGATTGTTTGACTCGGGGCCTTTGCCTGTACTGCGGGAAGCCAGGCCATCGGGCTATCTGGTGTCCTTTAAAGGCCGGAGCCCATCAGTAATCCGGGGGATCCTGGTGGGTGCTACTCCTTGTCTCAACTGCTCCATCTCACGTACCCTTCTAAAAGTCTCTGTTTAGTATAAGGACACTGTCCATTCCTGTTCTGCACTGATCGACTCAGATGCTGAAGGCAACTTCCTGGAAGTCTCTGTTTCTGCACTGTGGGGTATTCCTGCCATTCCTCTTCCTTCTCCTATCTCTGTCCGCTCCCTTAATTGTCTCCTCATCTTCTCCATCACCCATTACACTCCTTCGATAAGTCTTACTGTCTCTGGCAATTACCGTGAGGTGATTGAGCTGTACCTTCTAGATTCTCCGGTTGCTCCCATTGTCCTTGTGTCCCCGTGGGTGGTGCAGCACAACCCTCACATGGATTGGTCTGGTAATTCTGTGTTCTCCTAGAGTCAGTCTTGTCTTACATCTTGTTTGGGTGCAGCCTTGTCTCCTGGCTCTGTTTCTTCAGTTTTCCAGGTTGAGGAGGTCGATCTCGCCGGGGTCCCGGAGGGGTACCACAATCTTTGTCAGGTGTTCAGTAAGTCCCGGGCCACAACCTTACCTCCTGAATTGGCCATATGACTGTGTCATTGATCTCCTCCCATGCACTTCTCCACCCAAGGGTTGTCTGTATTCCCTATCTGGTCCTAAGAGAGAGGCCATGGACAAGTATATTCAGGAATCCTTAAAATGCCGGCCTCATCCGTCCCAGTTCCTCACCCACTGGGGCTGGGTTCTTCTTTGTTAAGAAGAAGGATGGCTCCCTGCGACCCTGCATTGACTACCAGAGTCTTAATGACATCACTATAAGAAATAGGTATCCTCTGCCTCTGATGTCATCAGCTTTTGAGTTGCTACAGGGAGCCAGGGTCTTTACTAAGATAGACGTCCATGATACCTACCATTTTATCCACATACGTGAGGGGGGATGAGTGGAAGACAGCATTCAACACCCCAATGGGACACTTTGAATACCGGGTACTACCCTTCAGGCTCACCAATACCCCAGCTGTCTTTCAGGCCCTGGTGAATGATGTGTTGAGGGACATGGTGAACAGATTTGTCTTTGTGTACCTTGATGATATTCTCATCTTCTCTCCCTCTTTGCAGGTACACACTCAACATGTCCATCAGGTGCTGGAGAACCAGCTTTACATCAAGGCAGAGAAGTGCGTGTTCCATGCCAAGTCTGTTTCATTCTTGAGGCATATAATATCGATGAAAGCCGTGGCTGAGTGGCCAACTCCTGCCTCTCTGAAGGTGCTGCAGCAGTTCTTGGGATTTGCCAACTTCTATAGGCAATTCATCCGGAACTTTAGCCTGGTTGTTGCACCCTCGACAGCACTCACCTCACCTAAGGTACCATTCAGATGGAATGCCCTGGGCCTCAGGAGGCCTTTGATGCTCTTAAGTCCTGTTTCATCTCTGCTCCTTTTCTTTGTCTTCCAGATCCTGAATTCTTTGTTGAGGTGGATGCCTGCGATGTTGGGTTAGGCGTGGTCCTGTCCCAGCAGTTCCCCAGAGATAGGAAAGTGCACCCATGTGCCTTCTTTTCTCACCGTCTGAGCCCTTCTGAGCGAAATTATAGGGAGTGGCATTACTGGTTGGAGGGAGCAGTGCAGCCCTTCTTGGTCTGGACAGATCACAAGAATTTAGAGTACATCCAAGAGGTTGAATGCTCGCCAGGCCTGCTGGACACTCTTCTTTGGGTGGTTAAACTTCTCCCTCTCGTATTGGCCAAGCTCCAGAAATGTTAATCCTGATGCCCTTTCACATTTTTTCGAGGGTCCTGTGGAGGAGGCGATCCCCTAATCCATTCTCTCTCGTGAGGTGATTCCCTTTCCTGGGATGTGGAGTGGCAGGTGGGGGATGATTGTTGGGGGGGGATCCCGACGGAGTGTCCAGAGGTTTGGTTGTTTGTGCCGGCTGTGCTGCGTCCTGGGGTCTTTCAGTGAGTGCATGAGTCAACCCCTGTCACCCTGGGGTTCGGAGGTCTCTGGCTGCCATTCATCAGCGATTTTGGTGGCTATTCATGGCCCAAGATGTCAGGCAGTTTGTGTTGGCTTGCTCGGTGTGTCTCCTGTTGGTCTGTTACAGCCTTTGGCCATTCCATTTCTGCTTCGCTCTTGACCATCTTTTCATGTTTGCCTCGTCTTGCCGTGTTGTGACTTTTTAGGCTCCAAGCGTTGTTTTGTTTCTTTTGTTTTGGACTGCTCCTTCTCATCCTGCCAGATTAAATTTGCTCTGCTGCCTGCCCTGGCTATCTCTGTTTCCCTTGAGACTTGGATGCACTGCCCCAGCCCCTCCCTTAATGCTCAACGCTTCAATCAGGAGCTCAGTGAGATTTCGACGCTGCATCACAGACAAAGCTATAGTCAGTGTGACTTTCACACTGTGTCACGGATGACGTTAGCATCTGTCCCTGCTGAGAGGCTCTTTCCTGGTCCTGTGGACTTTGATTTGGACTTTTGTGTTCCTGTTGTTTTTCCCTGTGCTAAGTGAGAGCTAAATAAACTTTTCTGTTACCTACAACTGGATCAGTATTTTTTCCCTGATACTGTATCTATAGAAATCACCAAATGATTAATTGATTAATCGTTAAGATCATTAAATAATAGACAAATATATTAAAATGAACGAAAAGAGATGCAAATCAAAATTTTGATAGTAATAGCATTATGAAAGACAGTTACTGTGAATGAAACATTTATATAGATGAAACACTTATTTTGTGTAGTGAAAAGGATATTTTGTGATTTTGTAAATTGTACAAAATGCTGAAATGTTTGAAAAAAGGGCACTTTTGATGATCTGTTGTGATATTAGTACAAAGACTTTTGAAAATTTATTAAATGCTTGTGAAAATTGCAATTAAAAACTGTTATGGCACCCATAACAGATACAGTGAACTTTAGTTCAGTAACCCATTTTCTTCATACAGACTGATTACTGTCACCCACCTTAATAAGTGTGTTTTGTTCTCTGTTTGTTTCAGGTGACACCCAACATCTCTCAGAGCTGAGGATTGTGTTGATGGGGTATAAAACTGTTGGTAAGAGTTCAACAGGAAACACCATCCTGGGCAGAGAGGAGTTTGATTTGAAGAGATCTGCTCAGTGTGTGAGGAGACATGGAGAAGTAGCAGACAGACACATCACTGTCATTGAAGCACCAGGATGGTGGAAGTGTTACGCTGTAGAAGACAGTCCTGAGATACTGAAACAGGAGATTTTGCTCAGTGTGTCTCTGTGTCCTCCAGGACCACACGTTGTACTACTGATCATACGTGTGAACATCAAATTTAAAGAGAGTGAGAGGAAAGCAGTGCAGGGTCATCTGGATCTTCTCGGTGAGAGAGTCTGGAGTCACACTATAGTTCTGTTCACCTGTGGAGACTATCTAGACACATCTATAGAGCGGCACATTGAGAGTGAAGGACAGGATCTCCAGTGGCTGGTGGACAAATGTGGGAACAGGTATCATGTTCTCAACAATCGCAACAGGAGTGACGACACTCAGATCAAGGAGCTGCTGGAGAAGATTGAGGAGACAGTGGCACAAAACAACGGTTGCCATTTTGAAATAGACAGAAATATTTTACAGAAGGTGGAAGAAAGAAAAAGAGCAGAGGAAGAGAGAGCAGAAGAACGAATGGAGAGGATGCAAGAAAGGAGAGAAAACATCAGATCACAGATGAGTGAGTACACATACTTTATAGTGCAGATATTCACACTGAGTATCAATAATCGTGATAATGAGTATTCATAAATCATGAATATGTAACAGTCACAACAATAACAACAAAAAACTTCTTGTCATTAATCTCTATTTGTCGAGGCATTGCAACTGATGATTAAATGCCTGCCAGGCCCGCTGGTCACTCTTCTTTGGGTGGTTAAACTTCTTCCTCTCGTATTGGCCAAGCTCCAAAAATGTTAATCCTGATGCCCTTTCACATTTGTTCGAGGGTCCTGGGGAGGAGGTGACCCCCCTAAGCCATTCTCTCTTGTGAGGTGATTCCCTTTCCTGGGATGTTGAGTGGCAGGTGGGGGCAGCTTGTTGGGGGGGAATCCCGAGGGAGTGCCCACGTAGAAGGCAACATTCTCAGGACCTTGCGCAACGTTCCCTGAAAGTTCTCAAAAGGTGATGAAAATACTGAACCTTTACAGAACATTTGGGACGTTCCTAAAACATCCTCTTTTGGTAATGAAAGTGCTGCAGTTTAAGGTTCCTTATATGACTTTAGGGGAGCGTTCCATTTAGGTTATTTTATGGTAAAAAAAGAACGTTACAAAGAGGACATTTAGGACATTAAAAGAAAGTTCCCACATGGTCCTCTGTTGGTCATTTAATAACGTTCCTGATATGAGTTTAGGAGAACGTTCTGTTTTGGTTATTTTATGGTCATGCAAGAACGTTACAAAGAGGACATTTGGGAAGTTAACAAAGCATCCTATAGTAATGGTCCCCTAAACATTCCCAGAACGTCCTGAATGTTCCCTGAAGGTCCACCAAATAACGTTCTCCAAACCTTAAAAGAACTCCACATCGTGACCATCTCTGAATGTTCTGGGAGATTTGTGAGGTTACCATTGTGCTGGAGAGTAGTGCCAGTGCTTCAGTCAGTGATGATCCAGAAACACTGATGTTCTGCTGCATGTTGCTTTATTTAAAGACAGTAACTGTGTAGTTGCTGATGCAGTGATACAGCAGTTACATTAGCTCATGCATGTGCTGTTGTCAGCTAATGACTGCAAGAGATTTGCAATTTAAAGAAAAGGTTTCATAATATTAATCCAGGAAATATCTGTAAAGAGCTTTTTTGTTTTTTGTAAGACCTTTAAGAAAAAATAGTTTTTGTTTGAACAGCCACATTTATTAGTAAATTCAGCTCTTATTTCCAATTCAATTTTTTGATAAGGGCAGCAGGGACGTTCTGAGAACATTTCCAAATAAAGTATGGTTCCCTAAACGTTCAGAGAACGTCTTGAATGTTCCCTGAAGGTCCACCAAATAACGTTCCCCAAACCTTAAAAGAACTCCACATCATGACTGTCTGTGAACATACTGGGAACGTTACTCAACACCAGTAGGGACGTTCTGAGAATATTCTGGGAACATAAAATTTCTAGTGGGGTGTCCAGGGGGTCGGTTGTTTGTGCCGGCTGTGCTGCATCCTGGGGTCCTTCAGTGAGTGCATGAGTCAACCCCTGTCACCCTGGGGTTCAGAGATCTCTGGCTGCCATTCGTCAGCGATTTTGGTGATGTCAGGCAGTTTGTGTTGGCTTGCTCGATGTGTCTCTTGTTGGTCTGTTACAGCCTTTGGCCATTCCTTTTCTGCTTCACTCTTGACTATCTTTTCATGTTTGCCTTGTCTTGCCGTGTTGTGACATTTTAGGCTCCAAGCGTTGTTTTGTTTTGTTTCTTTTGTTTTAGACTGCTCCATCTCATCCTGCCAGACTATATTTGTTCTGCTGCCTGCCCTGGCTATCTCTGTTTCCCTTGAGACTTGGATGCACTGCCCCAGCCCCTCCCTTAATGCTCAACGCTTCAATCGGGAGCTCAGTGAGATTTTGACGCTGCGTCATGGACAAAGCTATAGTCAGTGTGACTTTCACGCTGTGTCACGGACGACGTTAGGATCTGTCCCTGCTGAGAGACTCTTTCCTGGTCCTGTGGACTTTGATTTGGACTTTTGTGTTCCTGTTGTTTTTCCCTGTGTTAAGTGAGAGCTAAATAAACTTTTCTGTTACCTGCAACTAGAGCAGTATTTTTTCCCTGACACTGTATCTATAGAAATCACCAAATTATTATTTGATTAACCATTAAGATCATTTGGATTAAATAATAGACAAATATATTAAAATGAATGAAAAGAGATGCAAATCAAAATTGATAGTAATAGCATTATGAAAGACAGTTACTGTGAATGAAACATTTATATAGATGAAACACTTATTTTGTGTAGTGAAAAGGATATTTTGTGATTTTTTATGATCCTCCTGTTTCTTCACCTGCACTCACTTCCCTCGTCAGCTCCTCTTCATCACTCATCACCTGCACCTGGACTCCATTATCATCACTCCCCTTTATATGGCACTCACTCCCTGCACTCCTTGTCTGTCCTAAATGTTATTTGAAGTGTTTGATGTTGTCTCCTTGTCTCTCTAATAAATACCCATTAATTGTGGAAATCCGTAAACGCCTCATCTCTACAGCATCGAACCGTAACAGAAGGACAGACCCGAACCATTGGACTTCCACACTTAAGAGATGGGTATCTACCTGATCCCCGAGCGTCCAGAATCTCTCCAGGCGGATGAAAGACTTTACCATTTGCGGCAGACTGGCAGGCCATTGGAGAGGTATGTGGAGGAGTTTTTGGAGGTTTCTTATTTGGTGAGCTGGACTGATGCTTGCCTTAATGCTGTTTTTCTGATGGGACTGGACAAGGACGTAATTCGTTATAACGAACCAGCCTGTCAATTCTCTGAATATAATTCTCCTTTTAAATGGTTGTAATTTTGAAGTGGATAAAGTTCAAAGGAACCAGAGTCCTTGTCCAGCCCCATCAGCAGCTTATCGGGCATCAGCAGCTCACCTCACCCCAGAACCCTGCACATACCGCTTCAACGGTCCTGCCTACTCCTGGCCGCCAGCCGCCGCCGAGCCCTCTGCTCCAGCCGAGCCCTCTGCTCCAGCCTTTCACGGGCCGCCAGAGAATGCTGGCTGGTTAACAGAGCCCGTCGCTCCAGCCCTCAACGAGCCCTCAGCTCCAGCCGCCGTCGCCGAGCCTGCCGCTTCAGTCTCAGCCGCCGAGCCAGCCGCTCCATGCTCCGCTGCCCACGAGCCCACTCCTGCCCACAAACCCACGCCATTCCTCAGTCTCCTGAAGTCCTTCCTTAACCTCCCCAAGTATTTTTTTGGGGGGGGCCAAGTACCCATGGGTGGGATACATGTGGGCGTCCTACATGGGGGTGGGCCTCAAGGAGCACCGTGGCGCCCCACTGCTCCTGACCCGCCGTGGCTGCACCTGACCCTCCGTGGCAGCCCGCTGCACCTGACCCGCCGTGGCTGCCCGCTGCACCTGACCCGCCGTGGCTGCCCGCTGCACCTGACCCGCCGTGGCTGCCCGCTGCACCTGACCCGCTGCACCTGACCCGCCGTGGCTGCCCGCTGCACCTGACCCGCCGTGGCTGCCCGCTGCTCCTGACCCGCCGTGGCAGCCCGCTGTACCTGACCCACCGTGGCAGCCCGCTGCACCTGACCTGCCGTGGCTCATGGACCCGCCCTGGAGACCTCCACTCCTACCCATGCCTCTCCCAGCAGGTCTCCAGGGTGCCCACCCCCCCTCCCCGGTGTTACATCTACGGCGCGAGGCCGCGCCTACCAGGAGGGGGCGGTACTGTCACAGTTCCCTCGTCTCCAGGACTCCATTTCCCATGATCCTCCTGTTTCTTCACCTGCACTCACTTCCCTCGTCAGCTCCTCTTCATCACTCATCACCTGCACCTGGACTCCATTATCATCACTCCCCTTTATATGGCACTCACTCCCTGCACTCCTTGTCTGTCCTAAATGTTATTTGAAGTGTTTGATGTTGTCTCCTTGTCTCTCTAATAAATACCCATTAATTGTGGAAATCCGTAAATGCCTCATTTCTACAGCATCGAACCGTAACAGCTGAAATGTTTGAAAAAAGTGCACTTTTGTGATATTAGTACTAAGACTTGTACTAAATGTGTTACAACAGAGACACGGAGACTGAAGTAGAAGCAATCCAGTTAAGTATTTATTTACAAACAGTAGAGCACAGAATGATAACAGGCAGATATGGCGTGATGAGAGATGAATAGGGTATAATACTGTCCTTTTCAACTTGCAGATGATGGATGAGAGATGCAGTTGAGGGAGACGATGGAGACACTCACACACACAGGTAGGTTTGCACACGGGGAGACCAGGAGACGAAGGAGATGAAGGAGATCGCTGGAGCAGGTAGGTAAGTAGTTTGGGAGTCCTTAAGGTAAGCATACATATCATGTAGTGCGAACGAGACCGGACAGTGAGTGTGTGTGAGTGTGGTGGCTTTATGGTGCTGGTGATTGCAGGGTAATGACGTGCAGGTGGCGGTGATTAGAAGGCTGGTGATTGAGTGCGTGGGTACTGCAGTGAGGTGGAACCTGACGTGTCTGTGACAGTACCCCCCCTCCCACGGCCCGCTCCTGAGGGCCGCGGACCTCGACGCCGTGGTGGTCGTCCTCTAGGTCGTGGGGCAGGTCTGTCCGGGTGATTGGCGTGGAAGTTCTGTAATAGGATAGGATCAAGGATGTCATTCTTGGGTACCCATGAGCGTTCCTCGGGGCCATAACCTTCCCAGTCAACGAGGTACTCGAGCTGACCACCACGGCGCCGGGAATCCAGGATCTCATGAACCACGTAAGCTGTGCCGTCCTCCAGGATGAGTGGAAGGGGGGGCTCGGCGGCTGCCACGTCAGGTTCTGTGGAGGGAACAACAGAAGGGTGGTGAGGTTTTAGTAGTGAAACGTGGAAAGTAGGATGAATTCTACTATACTGTGCAGGGAGTTGGAGACGGTAAGTGACGGGGTTGATCTGCCGAAGGATGGTGAACGGGCCAATGAAGCGGGGACTCAGCTTCTTGCAGGGCAGACGCATCCTGATGTCCCTGGTGGACAGCCAGACCTTCTGCCCCGGTTGATAGACTGGAGCGTCGGAGCGTCGAAGGTCGGCTGTCCTCTTGCGTCTGCGCAGGGCTCTCTGCAGTTGGTGGTGAGCTGAGTCCCATACCCTCTCGCTCTCCCGGAACCAGTAGTCGACTGCAGGGACGTTGGAGGGTTCCCCATCCCAGGGGAACAGCGGGGGTTGGTAGCCGAGTACGCACTGGAAGGGTGTTAGTCCAGTTGTGGCTTGACGGAGGGAGTTCTGTGCGTACTCGGCCCAACCCAGGTACTGGTTCCAGGAGTTCTGGTGGCCGTGACAGAAAGTACGCAGGAAGCGGCCAATCTCCTGGATCTTCCTTTCCGTCTGCCCGTTCGACTGAGGATAGTATCCAGATGACAGGCTGACGGTCACACCCAGGAGGGAGAAGAAGGCCTTCCAGACGTGGGAAATGAATTGAGGTCCTCGGTCGGAGACTATATCTTCAGGTATTCCATAATAGCGAAAAACATGGTTGAATAGCATCTCTGCCGTGGCCATAGCGGTAGGTAGACCCTCCAGGGGTATCAAACGGCAGGACTTAGAGAAGCGGTCTACCACCACCAGGATGCACGTGTGACCGTCAGACTCAGGGAGGTCGGTGACGAAGTCCACTCCCAGGTGTGACCAGGGTCGCTCAGGAACGGGCAGAGGAAGTAGCTTGCCGGTGGGAAGATGGCGTGGACTTTTGGAGATGGCGCACTCCCTGCAGCCCTGCACGTACCTTCTGACGTCGTTGGCCATGTTGGGCCACCAGAAGCGTTGTTTGAGCAACGAGAGGGTCTCATTGACCCCCGGGTGACCAGTGCCAAGTGATGAGTGGGTATTGTGCAGAAGTGGAGTGCGACGTGCCCGTGTGACGTATTGCAAGCCTTGGGGGCAACCCGGCGGAGTGCGTGTGGAGGCATTGGAGGAGGGAATGGTTTCTTCGGACCACTGGATAGGGTTCACGAAGATAGACTCCGGCAGGATCTTTTCAGGCTCTTCGGGCTTGTCCTCAGGGGAATGGATGCGAGACAGAGCGTCAGCTTTAGTGTTCTTAGAACCAGGGCGGTAAGAGATGGAGAAATTGAATCGAGAGAAAAACATGGCCCAGCGAGCTTGGCGAGGGTTGAGTCTTTTGGCAGCCTTCAGATATTCGAGATTTTTATGGTCAGTGAGAACTTGAAACGGATGAGTAGCCCCCTCCAACCAATGCCTCCACTCCTCGAGGGCAAGCTTGACGGCCAGGAGTTCGCGGTCACCGATGTTATAGTTGACCTCCGCCGGGTTGAGCTTGCGGGAGAAGAAGGTGCATGGATGGAGTCTACTTGGCGTCCCCTGCTGCTGTGAAAGGACCGCTCCCACTCCGGTGGTGGAGGCGTCCACTTCCACGATGAATGGTAGGTCGGGGTTAGGGTGGACGAGGAGGGGAGCGGTGGTGAAGGCTCTTTTCAGGGTCTCGAAGGCGTTGGTGGCAAGTTGGGACCAGGACAGAGACTTGGGCTGGTTACGGAGTAAGTTAGTGAGGGGACTGATGATGGTACTGTAATTCTTGATAAATCTGCGGTAGAAGTTGGAGAATCCTAGGAATCGTTGGAGCTCTTTGATAGTTGATGGAGTGGGCCAGGACTGGATAGCGGTGACCTTCCCCTCGTCCATCCGGATGCCACTGTGGTCAATGATGTATCCTAGAAACTGTACGGAGGGTTGGTGGAAAGAGCACTTCTCAGCTTTTAGGAAGAGGTGAAACTGTCGTAAGCGTTGAAGGACCTCCGCAACGTGGTGGCGATGTTCGGCCAAGCTCCGGGAGTAGATGAGGATGTCATCAATATATACCAGAACGAACTTGTGGAGATACTCCCGGAGCACCTCGTGAATGAAATCCTGGAATACGGAGGGCGTTGACTAGGCCATACGGCATGACGAGATATTCATAGTGTCCGGTGGGCGTGACAAAGGCGGTCTTCCACTCGTCCCCCTCACGTATCCGGATGAGGTTGTACGCGCTGCGGAGGTCCAACTTGGTGAACACAGTGGCACCGCGGAGATGTTCCAGGGCCGCTGGGACGAGGGGAAGTGGGTAGCGGAATTTGACAGTGATTTTGTTGAGGGCACGGTAGTCGATGCAGGGCCTCAAGCCTCCGTCCTTCTTTGCCACAAAAAAGAAGCTTGAAGCAGCAGGGGAAGTAGACGGGCGGATGTATCCCTGTTCGAGTGCCTCTTTGATGTATTCCTCCATGGCCTTCTCCTCCGGTAGTGATAGGGGGTAAATGCGTCCCCTAGGCACTGGTTCACCCGGTAGCAGATCGATGGCACAGTCCCATGGCCGGTGTGGAGGAAGTTTGGAGGCGCGCTGCGGGCAGAAAACGTCACTGAAGGGGGCGTAGTCCGGGGGAACATCCACGGAGCGTTTCTCGACAGGGCTTTCGATAGAGGTGGCGTTCATGGAGAGAGACTTGGAGAGTGGAGACGTTGGAACAGGAAGCGCTGGGAAACAGTCGGGAAAGCAGTGATCGCCCCACTTCAGGATTTCGGCCGTGCGCCAAGAGATGGTGGGATTGTGTTGTTCCAGCCACGGGCGCCCTAGAACCACGTCAGCAGTGGATTCCTCCAGAACCATCAGATGTACCTTCTCCGAGTGCAGGATGCCGACACAGAGTTGAAGAGGTCCCACATAATGACGGATGTTCTTACGGCTCAGGGGTTTGCCAGTGATGGAGTGGATTTGATAGCTAGTCGGAGACGGGGAGACTTTGAGGTTGAGTTGTCGGCAAAGGGCACCAGAGATGAAATTTCCTGCTGACCCTGAGTCGAGGAGCGCCACCACTGGAACAGAGGTGTTTGCAGCAGTAAGGATTACAACAGTAGTGAGCGGTTTCATTTTTTGGATAGAGGGAAAAATTGCACTCACCACGGGCCGAGGAGGACGGGTTGGGCATGTGGAGATGACATGCCCCGGTAATCCACAATATAAACATAAGTTCAGGGTCAGCCTTCTTTGTCTCTCATTAGTGGTGAGACGAGAATGATCAATCTGCATGGGTTCGGTGGCTGGTTCTGGAGAGCTGAAGGGTTCGGACCGACGGAGGAGGTTGGTGATGGTTGACTGGCCCTGGTGCTCTAGGAGACACGACTGCATACGGGACCCCACGCGAATGGCGAGTTGGATGAAGCGTTCCAGTCCAATGGAGTCCTCGTATGCAGCGAGATGCAGCCGCATATTGGGTTCCAACCCCTGACGGAATGATGTGATGAGAGCTTGTTCATTCCATCCGCTGGTGGCGGCTAGCGTTCGGAACTGCAAGGCATATTCGTTAACAGAGAGATTACGTTGTTTTAGATTATAGAGTTTCTCACCAGTCGATGAATCCGTCAGAGGTCTCCCGAAGACCTCTCGGAAGTGAGAGACGAACGCCGAGTAAGATCTGACCACAGGGCCCTTTTGAGTCCACAGAGAGTCTGCCCATTGCAGGGCCTTACCTTGCAATTGCGAGATGATGAACGCTATTTTAGCCGTGTCGGTGGTGTAGAATTGCGGCTGCATCTCCAGGACCAGTTCGCATTGGAGAAGGAATCCGCTGCATTCCTCCGCCGATCCAGAGTAGGGCGCCGGTTTGGCCATGGGACTGGCGGTGAATGCAGGTGAGGAAGCGGTGCTGGCTGGTGCTGGAGTGGAAGCGTTGCTAGAGGAAGATGACGATAGCTGTGGTGTGAGTGCTCGGCGCAGCGTGTCCACGAGCTCTTGAAACGGGTCGTTGGTGCTCATACTGTGAAGTTGTTATGGTCCGGTCTTCTGTTACAACAGAGACACGGAGACTGAAGTAGAAGCAATCCAGTTAAGTATTTATTTACAAACAGTAGAGCACAGAATGATAACAGGCAGATATGGCGTGATGAGAGATGAATAGGGTATAATACTGTCCTTTTCAACTTGCAGATGATGGATGAGAGATGCAGTTGAGGGAGACGATGGAGACACTCACACACACAGGTAGGTTTGCACACGGGGAGACCAGGAGACGAAGGAGATGAAGGAGATCGCTGGAGCAGGTAGGTAAGTAGTTTGGGAGTCCTTAAGGTAAGCATACATATCATGTAGTGCGAACGAGACCGGACAGTGAGTGTGTGTGAGTGTGGTGGCTTTATGGTGCTGGTGATTGCAGGGTAATGACGTGCAGGTGGCGGTGATTAGAAGGCTGGTGATTGAGTGCGTGGGTACTGCAGTGAGGTGGAACCTGACGTGTCTGTGACAAAATGCTTGTGAAAATTGCAATTAAAAACTATTATGGCACCCATACAGATACAGTGAACTTTAGTTCAGTAACCCATTTTTTTCATACAGACTGATTACTTAAAAATACTTAAGGTGTCACCCACCTTAATAAGTGTGGTGTGGGCTGGTGCCACTGAAATGCTTTAATTGTTTTTTGATCTTGTTTTTGTGAGGACCAGATCAGAAGGGTACTCATATTTCTTTTTTATTATGGTGGTCAAAACCCATGAATCCTCAAGCACACCATTAATGTGTTACACTTCTTATAAAATATTTCAGTGAGAGGAGTTGGGAAGTTTGACACGTGGTCTGTGGGAAGTTCTGCTTACGGTTCATTTGGATCACACTCAGGAGAAAGCAGCAGGTCAGATTCACCCTTCAGCTCTGTGGACGGCTCAAATCTCCAGAAAGGAAGTAAAAGCATGGGATTACCATCACCATATAGTGAGTATATTTTTTATATTTATTAGTTCATGTTTAATGGATTGTTTAAAACATATATTGTAAATGATTAAATTCACTTTTAGTTTAAAGTTTTCTAAATTAATGTGGGAGCTTGTTTTCATTCATTCTCTTGCGCTTCTGAACACTATGGTTTTGATTTGTGTCGCCATCCATCCTGCCAGTGTGTTGATTTGAATCTAGTACTGTAAACTTTTGCTATTTTTATTTGTTAATGGCATATTAATACAATTTATTATAAATTATTAAATGTTAGAATTGTTACACTGTGTTGTTCTGATACAAAAAAAAACTTTCTGCTGTTTTCTTATCTATCTTAGTGAGTGGAGATGAGCGTTCTGATACAATGTCTGTGGGAAGCTGTGCAGAATCAGAAGAAGACAGCAGTTAAAGACCACATGAAGCCACCCAACAAATATAATTTTCTTTCCTGTAGTGACATATTTCCCATTGAATTAATTTCTCAGATTATAACTACAAAACATTACCACCAATAAATTATGTTCAGTATCAGTATAACCCATACCACTGGGTACCACTGGTACTCAGACAGGTCAAAGTTCGTCAGACAGTGTTCGTTTTGCCGAGGGGTGTTGTGCTTTGTGTAGCCCTAAATGATGTCAGGAAGAAATAAAATATCAGGTCAGCATTCATATAGCAGTGAATAATTAAATATATTATAGGTAATAAAGAGAAAACCTTTACATGTATGCGAAGGCACGGCTCCAAAACTTTACTTCCAATAGTCACAGCTAGCTTCTTCAAAAGCTAAATGTTTTACAAAACTTTTACTTTTATCTCTTTATATATTGTTTGCATTAGAAGCTGTATCGTAAAAACTAAAATCTAAAGTAAAATGTACAAGAACTGTGCCACACAAAAAGTGTATACGCTATAGTTAATCCTAATAGACTCTGATGTTAGCATGTCGCTACGCTAACAACTCCTTCTAATAAAGCACAAAAATACACACAAATAAACTTTATTCTGAGACTTGACATCAAAATAAAGACAGAACTTTCTTAATTTGTTCTGGAAAGGTTGTCACAAAGTTATGAACAAACATTCTTTCAGTAACATTAACAGAACATTTCGTTCAAAGGTCTTTAATAATGTTCTCAAAATGTTAACATTATACATTGTTCACTGAACAGTTTTTTTTCCTGAAATGTTTTCGTTTTTTTTTTTTTTTTTTTTTTAAATGTTACTACTTGTTTCAGAACATTCAAAAGTAACATTCTATATAATGTCAGCAAAATTATGAAATGGAATGTTCCCTTAATGTTCACATAACCAAGAAAAAAAAAACATTTTTAAAACATTTAAAAAAAAAAACAACATTTTGAATGTTAATGGAACATTAAGAAACAACGCTTTCATAACTTAATGAGAACCTTATCTAAAACGTTCATGGTTGCCACATGCCTTGTTGGGTTTTAATGCATGTAGTCTATCTGTTCTGTTAGCTCATTTGATTGGGAAATATAATAATTCTGATTGTCAATAAATTTTTATTTCATGATTTTTAATTTGTTTTTTATTTCATTTCGAGCAGGATTTGTTTCAGTTGTTTTGTACAGATTTTCAAAGTTATGTCCTGCTCTTGCAGAGTTTGTTTAATGCTGTTTTTGCTTTGCTATTGTTTAGCTTTTTTGTCTGATTTTCAAATACTTTTTACTCCAAATCGTTTGTAATCATTTCTCCTTATAGTTGGTTGGTTTCGTTCACTTATAATGTTTTAACAAAGACATTTAAATCCCTATAGGATAGATGAAGGGGGACAATACTTCCAGAAGCAGCACTCCTGAAAAAGTGGGTGGGCATTAATGCACTATTACTTTGTTCACTTCCTGCTGTGAAGTGTTTTATTTTTATATGATGCATTTTCATCATTTTCAGTGTTAAGAGTGGGTTAACTGGGGGTTTATGAAGACAGCTTAACTTGGAATTAATCTTTAAATATAAGATACTGTCACTTAAAAAACTGCAAACAACTTGTCTTGAATATAACCTTAAACATCAGGTGTCATCAATAGACACGCCTCATGTTTGTCGCTGTTCTAAAGCACCAGGAAGTGAATCTTGTCAAAAACACCTGAGTGTAAAAACTAGACTGCTGATGGAACTATATTGACTTTGGAGCTCCAACTAAGTCAAGAATATGTCAAGTAAAATGGACATAGGTAAGCCTTTTACTTGTAATCGAAGGCTTTTTGTATGAAAGTAAAAATGTTGTCAGCATGTTTACAGTTTCTGTGAGACACTTTGACTGCTTTCATTTTCATATTGGTCTATACAGACTTTTGATAAATTATAAATGTTTGATAAATTATTTGAACATGAGCAGACACAAATGGACTTTTTGGCTTTATTTGCATCCACTAAAAAGGTAAATGTAATAATTTACCTTTATTTTACCATGAAGTCCCATTGAGATTAAATTATCTCTTTTACAACAGAGACATGGCTAAGGTAGAAGCAGTGCAAACTGACAACAAAATCATGTACAACACATTTAAAATCCCTTTGAAAAATAAATTTAAGTGTGCTATTCGTATACTTCTTTTAAAAGTAAATAAGAAAGAATATTTTCAGTCTAATTTCTTTGTACTTCTCAGAAATATAGCCTACTTTATGTACTTCTCAGAAATATATTAAAAATACACTTAAGTATACCTGACTTTTTCTGACAGAAAAGTCTAAGGGCCCTGTTTTAATGATCTAAGCGCATGGTTTAAAGGGGTGGTTCAGTGTTTTTTTTTTTCTAGGCTTGATCGTGTTTTTGGGGCGCAGTTTAACATGTCTTAATGCGCCGTTTTTTTTGAAAACGCTGTATTTTTCATATATTTTACCTTTATTCTACAACTCTGTTTCCAATGTCATATGAACGGCTCATGAACATATGACTTCCTGCTTCCATGGAGCCACTCCCTCCGAAATACGCAATGTGCTCAGATTGGTTAGCTTGTAATAGACAGAGCCATAGATCACTGACAAGCTACACAATATCGCGTTCATATCGCAGATGAATCGCCTTCGATAATGAACACGATATTGCGTGGCTTGTCAGTGATCTACGGCTCTGTCTATTAAATGCCGCTCCATTTGAAAGCAGGTGATGGCGATTTAGCGGCAATCAGGGAACCGGCTTTACTGACGAAATGTGCGTGACAATCGCATGTGATATATCGGTCAGCCCTAATCCAGAGCCATCGTGATTCGCTGAAGCATCCGGAAACGCCACGCCCCTTACCATTTTAGTTGTTACCGGTTACGTGGGCTTCGGTGAAAATGTAAATAATGGCGTCTATATAGAACTTTTTCACAAGAATCGGAAATCACGTGACGACGGGTAAAGTTAGTTCCGCTGTGCGTCTACGGCTATAAGATTGATATGCTTTTTCTCAAATATCGCTTCTTACCTTTTCTGTTTTCCAACCTGCTGTTGTATAATCTACAAAGAAATTATTTTCTACTGGTTTGTAGCTTATACGGCCACTCAGACCGTTGCTCGTATTTACCGGCAGGTGGATTTATATCACCAGCTGTCATACAGTAAAGGCTACACAGCTACTCATTCAGCAATTTCCCCGATCGTATCACGTACGACGAACATTATTTAAAATTATTAAAAAATAAAAAAAAAATTACCAATAGGCTATACTTCAGTGGGGGATATAAAGTCGAGATACATAATATTGTCGTTTAATATGTTTTAAAAATATATAGCATGTAATCTCATATGGCATCACATCCCACATTCAAGCATATGTTAATTAATCCTGATCGATTAAAATGATTAAACATGACATAATTAATTTCCAACACCACACTGTACAACTATCAGTCTTTGCATTAATGTTGCAACAGCACAATACTGTGCATAATACACACTTTATGATGATGACGACAGGAAAATACGAGTGAGAGACTGAAGTGTTTATATCCAGAAATATCAGGGTGCGAGCGGTCCTGTTTCATGAATCAGAGGATCAGGCTTGTGTGATAAAGGAGCTGCCAGCTGATCATTTCCCCAGCACGTCGCTAAAAACAATCTATATAGCCTACATCCCAATGTGCATATCCAACCTAAACAGTACTGAATATTACTAATGTCACATAGACTACTATTTAGGATGGATAGTATGCACGTTGAGAAGCAGGCACTGTCTTTACAGCACATGGAGCGCGATAATGCAAAGCCGCGCCAAACAGACACGAATAATTTAACCAGTTTAACCGCCATCACTTTGAATTATTTATTAAATGTAGCTCTTAATGAGAGCTCTGTAGTCTCACCAAAAATTCACCAAGAACGTTCAAACATTTTCATGGCATTTAATTCGTAAAACGACTTTGATTCCCGAGCTGGTTCTGTACAAGGCTATCTATCACTGCAACCGGAAAAACTTTTACACGGCGAGGGCCATTCCGGAAGCCAAAAACCCGGAAGTGTGAAAAAGGTCTATTGCTGTATCAAATTGAGCCCGAATCAGACCCAGATGAAGAGGGTCAAACTCTCTGCAATCGCGGCTTTTAAAGGACGTTTATGAATGGTATTTTATTTTGTATTTGTGTCAAAGTGTTTAGATGCTGTCACTGCTGTTTGTTAGCTTTCAATATACGGTTTTATCCTGTTTTATACTGTAGCCGAATACATGACTGAGTAGTCGCATTTTTGTAAAGGTAGCATTTAATTTATAGCATAAACAACTGTTTGTCTATGAACATAGAAGTTTGTTGGTGTTTGTTGGCATTTGTTGAAGTATGCAGTAGAATTTAGCTAACTGGCTAGTGAAGCAAAAACGCATTGGTCTTTGTTTACGTTCTTGATGCAACCAAAAAATAGCAACAGACATGTACGAACAATAAAACGTACTTACAGTTTGAAACCAATAAACAGCAGCTTCTGCTTTTAAAGTGGGAACTGCTTCATCTTTCAGTAAAAGCCTTTGTGCAAATCCAGCATTGAACTCATGTAGATTATGGAAGTTGTCTTCAGCACCGCATCCAGTGTAGAAAATATCACAGATTATAATGGGTTTTATTATCATTTGATGCGTCGCGCCGCTCGCGTCTGATGTACACAACTCTTCCACTTCCACATGCTGCAACATAGCCTCGTCCACTTTGTTGCGTGTTCCCGGGGGAGTGTTTTGCAGGGTTTATGATGTCACCAACCCGGGAAGAAGCTCGTTGTAGTCCAAACCGGTCGTTTTTGTAGGCATTAATCTGCCATAAATTTAAAAGACAATATCTCCGTTTGCATTGAACTTTCAGCGCTGTATCTTTACAGATACTGTTTATGCTCAAGCAGCAACATTACACACTAACTAAAGTTAAAAAAGTGAAATCGCATTGAACCACCCCTTTAAAGCACACGGCGCAAGTGCATATTGGGCGTGTCCAAATCCACTTTTGCTAGTTTAATGACGGGAAATGGTCAGTGCGCCAACCATATGGTCTAAAAGCGTTGTCCCTATTCTCTTAATGAGTAATGGGTGTGTTTTGGGCATAAAGTGCAATAAACCAATCAGAGTCTCATCTCACATTCCCTTTAAAATCCAGCTGCGCTCGCGCCATGGCAGATCCGCTATTTACAAGGTTGAATTTGCAAGCGGAAAAACTGAATGCTTCTATAGTGAGGAAACGGAATGCCAAGCATAAAAATGCTTTGCTGGTATCCGGCCTTTTCCGTAAATGGGCTGCTTGCGCACTTCAACCTCGTGCACGAGCAGACCATCTACGGGAAAAGCCGGATTCCACCAAAGCATTTTTATCTTTATGCTCTCAATAATAATCTTTTACATTGTAATCCTTTTATTTTTAATATTTGGCATGTTTGTGTGCTGCTGCGCTTCTCTGTGTGTAATAAGCAGGGCGTATGTTGTGCACCCGCATATAGACGCATATTACTAATGTGCTTTTTAAATAACAAAACAAATATTGCGCCATTGATTTTAGATCAGGTTTCAGTTGGTCAATGGCACAGTCTATTTCAGTTGCCTCAAAATAGCAACATTCCAACAATGCACCTGAACACACCTCGTTTTCAGACCAGCACACCCATGTGTGCACAAATGGGCTCAAATGCATTTGCTATTTAAACAAGAAGCTATTTGCAAGAAGGCTTGAAATCTGCCTAAGAAAGATTTAATTGATTTCCAGAATTCTTATGTTGTTTTTTTAGGTTTTCTTTAAAGGTTTTCCGTGAATGACTGATTTTAGACTTCGTTATTATTACGGTACTCTTATTCATTAAGGTTCTAAATGTAGTCCAATTCTCATACAGTCATTTGATACAGTCATGTATTTGCTGGTGCTAATAGCAATCAATGCAATTATAATGCTACTGTGTACATCTACGAGAGAGATTTATTCACTGATTTAGATGCCTTGTTATATATAGATAAATAATTTATTTTTAAAGAATATAATTTTTGAAAACATTATTCTGCATCTTGAAATTTCATCTTGTTTAATCTGTGCACTGTTATCTTATATTTAATGTGCATATCATTGAAATCAAGCAGTTTTCCTTTTTCCATAATTGATAATTATCATCAATGAATAACTTTTGTTTAACTCCGGTTTGAGAACTGAATTCATGTGGGATGTAATTTTTTTTTCAATAATGTGTAGTTTGACATTGCATTCATACAGATACTGATCACTTTATCTCAGTAACCTCTTAATTCAAAGGTGATTTCCTAAGAAGACTCAAGTTGTTTTGTTCTCTATTTGTTTCAGGTGATGCTCAACATCTCTCAGAGCTGAGGATTGTGTTGATGAGGTATAAACTTGCTGGTAAGAGTTCAGCAGAAAACACCATCCTGGGCAGAGAGGAGTTTGACTTGAAGAGATCTGCTCAGTGTGTGAGGAGCAGAGGTGGGAAGTCCAGGGGTCAAAGAGTAAAAGTCCTGCCATATTTTTATTTCTCCCACTTAAGCATTAATGAGATAAATAAGTGTTTAATTGAGTGATGATTGACCCTTACTGAAGACACCTGATGATAACAAGCAGAATCACAGAAGGAGAAAAATCACTATTTTTAAGTTACCATCATCGAGGTCAGGGTTTGATTTAGTTGAGCTCTTGACCCTTGACTTTTTAATATTAGATTTTCTTTGGGCAGTTTTAACTATGTTAACACCAACCAGACAAGCAAAATTAGAAAATGATCAGGTGGTGTTGGTTATCTTTTCATATAATCATTGTTTAATCTGAGTCACTGAACTCATTTAGAGCTCAATCTCTGAGTTAGATTTACATTATTGATTACAGCAGCACTGTGATACTACAGGAGATCATCAACTTTTACAATACAAAAATATATTTTAGAAGATCTGATTTTAAAAAAAAGAAGTTTTATTTAAACACACAGACAGCAAGAATCAGTGAATCTCAACAGTGGTGACAGTAATAAAGCATGTTGCAATGCATTCTGGGTGCCACCATTCAAGATTCATCCATGGCTCCCATCATGCATTGCTGCATGAATAAATTATGAGCTGAATTGTCTTAGTAATTTTCTTTATTCTCACTATTTAAATTTTGCTGTTTTTCGGTGACTTTTTAGTAGCTTGTTTTCTAATGTTCAGAGTTGATCTGTTGATCAGAATGTTGCTTGTCACTGTTGTTGAGATTCATATGCTGATTCTGTGTGTGCCTAAATCTTTTTTTTTTTTTGTGATAAGGATAACTTTTTAAAAAAAAACCTGGTATTGATAAAGTTGATCTTCTGCTGTAGAATCACAGTGCTGCTGTAACTATGTGAGAACATAACCAACACCACTTGATCATCTTTTCTCTTGGTTTGTCTGGATGGTTTTAATACAGTTAAAACTGCCCAATCTAAATCTAATATTTATAAGTTAAGGGTCAAGAGCTCAACTAAATCAAACCCTGACCTCGATGATGGTAACTTAAAAATAGTGATTTTCTCTTTTGGTGATTCTGCTTGTTATCATCAGGTGTCTTCAATAATGGTCAATCATCACTCAATTAAACACTTATTTATCTCATTAATGCTTCAGTGGGTGGAATAAAAATATGGCAGGACTTTTACTCTTTGACCCCTGGACTTCCCACCTCTGCCCACCACCACCAGGTCGGTCCCTGTCCATACATCGGGGGTAGGCTCCGCCCCTGCCTTCATCTTCAGGCAGGATCTGCAAATATCAGGCAGGATCTGTTGAATAAATTGTATTCAAACGTTTCTTTGCTTCCCGAGTCTTTCTGGTAGAACTTTGATAAAGTGAGTTCATAGGTAATTCTAGTGATGGGACGGTTGATACCAGGGCTCCGATGCTCCGACGCAGTTTTCAAAGCACTATTGTATCACACACTGTACCGATGCTTGTATCGAATTGACAATACCACGTGATTGATGACGTTTGAAGCTTCGAACGTCATGCAGTATCGGAAAGTCGAGACGGCTGGTTTGAAAAAAATTGCCGTTTCAGCTGATGCATTTAAGTAAATGCATTTAATCATGTTTTATATCGGTTTTATGATAGGTCTAAGAGACCCTGAACAGAATATAAGGGTTAACCAGCTCATCCAAAGTACTTCAACTAGCCTACTCATGTCAGTTATGATCACATCATTGTATGTTTTATATTATTGATCAGTATGTGAATCCTTTGCAGGCTACACATGACACGAGTGGTGGTCTCATAGTCACAAATTAATTTAGACGACATTAGATCAGATTAGATGGAACAGATTCAAGACAAGAGTGATTCCGTATGTCACAGACTATGGTGGAGAAAACAAGTCTGACCACCAGATGTCGCTAATGCACACTGTGTTAAAAGCTTCGAGTAATGAACTGTTTTTTGGCACATTTTGATGAAAGCCTCAAATGCTTCAGAAAGCCTCGGTTTCCCATCACTAGGTAATTCATTAAATATATTGAATAATTTTGTGTGCCTGATTGGTCCAGACGCTACAGTATATATAAATTAATAATAATATGAGCAACAATGAATAAAAGTACGAGATTCAATAAAAGTAAGAGAAAACAAAGCTATAGTAGTATATCAATATTTGTAATGTTATGAAAAGATAAATGATCGGAAATTACGGTTATATACGAATCATGGACTTTCCTTACTATTCAGTGTTAATTTGAATGTAATTGTTAACATGTACTATATTGATACATTTAAATAATAAGTCTTCTCTGCAGTGACACAAGAACATATCAACAATCAACCCATGATTCTCAGTAACGGTGACCAAAGTTTCATGCCGCAATGCATGCTGGGTACCATGGTAAACAAAACAAAAAAACCTCCCAGAATGCATCACACTATTAATAAATAATGCAACTGAATTGTACAATATATTTTTTTCTAACTATTGTTGGAAAACGATAGTTGTTTGCTGTGATTTTTGTTGTGTTTTATTCGCTTTTTATGTCGAATTTATCTTTATGAATATTTTGTTTATTGTCACCATTGTTGAGATTCGTATGCTGATTACTGATATATATATTTTTTATTAGAGTCCTCTTTCTTTCAATCCTGCAGTACAGTTATAATCCGTGTTGTACTATCAACGGATTAGCGAATAAAATTTATTACGGGCTCATATTATTTATTATATTTCAAACTCATTGATAAAAAAAGATATAATTAATGACATCTAAAAAAGAATTACCCATAACACTACTCATATATTTCCACTTCAGTTTATTGCTTCAATTGTGTTTTATCACTCCGATTCAGCAGCCAAGCATAATCTAAACGTTTAAACGTTTAGTGGCCAACTACTGGAACCACCAATCACCATCATGGTAACCCATCTGAAAAAAAATCTTGCCTCAAATCTGCGCTTAAAAGTTACTTATGAAGCATCTCAGTCATAATTTAAGTGAACTACATCTTAAGTGTCAGAGCGTCAGCGTCTTAGAGATGATTCACGACACTTTGCTGTGCCACAAATGGTATTTTGGATGACGACATAGGCATGGACCAATCACTGAATAGATTTCCTTATTTAAGAATATTCTCAGATAAATTCACACTGAATGGTGTAATTCCTCAGAGGACTTTACATTCAACACATTTGACAATAAATATTTTTCAAGGTAATACATTACGATATACACATTGGAAATGAAAGATACACATGTTTTCCACCACGTTTTAATAGTAATTTTTTAAACGGTATTAACTGACCTGCCTAGCCTAGATTTTATGATCATTCCACGCCAGATCATCATTCCAGATGTGACAGATACCTTTATATAGCCCACGTTCGTGTTTTTTTTTTTTTTTCCAGCGGTGAAGGGGAGTGGTGTGGAATCCTGCACAGAAATCACCAACATTGTATTACAGTGAGGTTCTGAAGTAAAGTATTTGGAGTTTCGTAGGACTTTGCAGACGGTTCCTTTCATTCTGTCTCTTAGCCGTGTGCGTATAGAGATCAGTGCGTGTTTTCCACTGCGGATGAAAGCTGGTTTTGAGGAAAATAAGGCTGTTGCTGCTTGTCTGTGTTACTACGATTAAAAAGAGGTGTTATTTGTGTAGTAACAGCGTTTAGCGCACACGTTATTGATCCGGGAAATTGGAATCTGTGAATATGCGGCCAAGTTTACTTTTACTCTGAAACCCTGTATTAAGTAGCTTGATTAAACAGTCGTTTATGTTTTGTTTGTGTGTGTCATTTATGTTTTAAACTTCTTCAGTTAAAATTATCATTAAACACTTTTTATTTGTTCTTTGCATTAATATAAATATTTTACAACTTCTTTTGAAAGGCTGTGAGTGTGTTATCAAAAGCTATTGAACTGGAACTGTGTGTGTCCATCAAAACAGCCTTAGACCTTTGATACTGAACTTTTTCAGTTAATATGACTTCATTAAACACTTTTCAACTGTTCTTTACATTAAGATAACTTTAATAGTGTGTCAATACAAAATAGCTTTACTACACATTAAGGGTACAAACTACACTTTTACAGTAAATATTACTATATTAAACACTGTGACTGTGTTCTTTAAATTGAGATAAATATTTTGCAACTTCTTTTAGACTGTTCTGATGCTTTTTTCAAAAGATATTAATTTTAGAAATGTGTCAATACAAAATAGCTTTATTACACTTTAAGGGTACAAACTACACTTTTACAGTAAATATTACTATATTAAACACTATGAGTATGTTTGAGTATGTTTGATTAACGAGTAATTTATGTTTTGTATCTGTGTATTATTTATGTTTTAAAGTACTACCATAATAATGATAAATCAATGACAACTGCATACATAACTATAAATGATTATGAATTTTTTTATAAAAACAAACAAAATAATGTTCAAAATAATAAGAAAGTAAAACACGAATGTATAGTTGCCTTTGAAGAAGATTTTATTATAGTAAAATTGATAATAATACAGCATAATATAAGCATGTCTCACTCCACAAATATAATCATACATGAACAAAGAGCAGAAAGGGTGTGCGCTTGCTAGTTAAAAAGTATGCTGTATGAGAAAATTTAGGAATGTGTTTACATGTATGGAAATGTATATTTCAAGCTGAAGAATATGTGTCACATGGTAAATGTTAAATTTCTCAGAATATCTATAAAATGTATGGCGAAGGGCTTTTGCCTGTATATATAGTGAGACGATAGCAGAAATCAGGAGCGGTCTCCTGAAGAGGCTATCTCCTTGGTTGTACAATAAAGTAAAAATACTTCTGTAATCAAAGATCTTTGACAAGTCATTTTTTTACATAGAGCATAAACCACAACACTTTCTTAAAGTAAAAGAGGTTGTTATTGAAAACCCTTACATTGTTCATATCACTTCACTTGCATAATTATTAAAAAAAAAAAAAAAAAAAAAAAAAAAAAAACATTTTAGGTGTTTTAAATGTTTTTGTAGATAATAAAAAGTAAACTACCCAATATCACAAATATTTCAACCTCCCAAATGCAAGTATTTCTTCCCCCAAAATTCATTCACATAAAAGACCAGCAGAAGACAACAAGCAACACAACAATATGAAGCCTATACCAAATACTAAAAAAGTGTAAAGCATTTACATAACATATAGGCAAAACATTTTTTCTTACAATGTAAGAACACTTTCAGCATAAGCTCCTCTAACTGAATAGCTTACAGACACAAATCACAAGTCCATGGTTCTTCCTGTGCTGGCACTTTAAGACGATACCACCTCAGACAAATTTCACATTGAACCTGGGAGGAAAATAGGAAATGTTGTTGGATTTATTTGCACAGTGTTGTAATTATTAAATGTAGTTGTGAAAACACATGCTTTCACTTAAAACGAAAAGTCAACAGCCGGATAAACAATACCCAGTCGTAGAGCACATCTACTGGATCTCTTTGTCTGTATCCACAGTTTGAGCATTGATCATCTTTGTGGCGTATTTCTTTGCGTTCACTCTTAACGCATTGCTCCTCTTTTGGGGGTAATTCTTTTTGCAGTGTGTGATTATGGTAGTCTTACACAACATGAACTTTGCTTAGTTTCCATTATTACTGTTTTGGATCTACACGTGCTAAATATCTTTTTAAAAACAGACTATCATACCCGAATTTTTGGCATGCCTTTTCATTTCATTTCATTTGTACCACTCAGAGAGTCAAGCATGAAAAGGGTGTCAGTCTGAGCATATACAAACTAAATTGGATAAAAAGAAACAAATAAATTAGCAAATAAATGTCACTGAAAGATCAAACATGTCTAAATGGGCATATGTAGTAGCTTATCATTGAAATTAGCACTCTTTTACTTACCACAAACCTCCAGTGATTTTTGGTGATATTGACAAAAGTGATGACCCCATCATATTGCTCTAAGTTGACCTGTTTATCAAAAATTTAAAAGATCATGTCTGTGCAGTGTACATGTGAAAATTAAATATCATAAGTAGTTGCACTCTGTTACGTGCTTAAAGTTGTTCAGTGGAATGACCGCAACATTTAAATGAGATACAGCTGTTGAGGCGTGGGGAGGAACAAACCAAACAACAAGGGAAACAATTAATATCCGATATTTATTAACACGGTAGAGATAAGTCAACAAGTAAGACATAAACAAAGTAAAAGTAAGGAAAGAACGAGGATGTCGCCAAAGAAAAGAAATAATCAGAACAAAACCCACTAACTAGCGCCCACGCCCCTAAACTAACTACCAAAAATAAAATGTAAAAACAAAACCGAAAACTTCGGCGCGGCGCCTTAACTAAAACTCCACTAAATAAATAAACAAAAATACAGGGAAGGCGAGCACCCGCATTATAACTAACATTATTTGCTAGCTGACACGCACCATGCGGAATTCACCGTGGTCAGTGAGGTTGATGTTATCTCTGAGCTGTCCGCAGCAAAAGGTTTCATTATCGGTCAACCCCTCGGTTGACAGATAATGACTTCACGCCAGAATTCGAATGCGTTCAAACATTTCGCACGAGAGACTTGTCTGCAGGAGAAGGGTTTCATTATTTGTCAACCACTCGATTGACAGATAATGACTTCACGCCAGATTTCGAGTGGACTCAAACATTTAACAGGAGACTTGTATCACTCTCTAACGCCGTCAGCTTAACTATTACACAGAAACAAACAACCAGATACTGTCTCAATGAACCACAGACTAAATAAACAGTTCGCAAACACAAAGAATGACTGGCTCTGGCTCGACAAGCGTGAGTGAGGTCCAAGCCCAAACGCTCACTGCAGGTGGAATGCCGCCGAAGCCTTTTAAATGATCAGCCACCTGCAGATTGGCAGAACGCTGGTTGGGACGTCAGAGCGTCATGACGTCACCAAGATGAGCCCCGCTTTACCGTCAACCTAAAACTCGACAGACAGATAAGAAAGAGAGAGAGAGAGAGAAAAAAAAACTAAAACAAAATACAAAAACATACGTGGAACGTAACACACTCACTTTTCAAAATCCTTGTTGTTCCATCTGCTCTCTTGTGCCATTTAAAATGACACCTGTGGTATCATGGCTTAGCTGGTAGAGATTTGCATCCTCCTTATTAAGTACAGTTATGAAATAGCACTCAATAGTCTAAAATGATAAAGCATTTCAATTTGAATCACATCACGAAATTGATTTCGGACAGACTTCTGAGGCAGCGTAACAGTTTAATGATCTACAACAATATAGCGCGAGCTTTGGTGAGAACTAAACAAATTTAATTACTACAGTAGTAATTTCTCGATAGAAATGATATCAAAATTGAAATATGTTGATCAAAATCGTACATTTATACACAAACTGAGCAGCAAACGCAACTTTCGGACGCCATCTTTATTTTTCGAGCTCAACTGTCACAGAATGGAAAGCACAGGATTGTGGGATATCAAAGGCAGCTAAGGATACATCTATGCTTCCTTCAAAAATCGATCTGAGGAAGGTATCTCATGAGAGAGGAAGTGAAGCTAACATTGGATTCGGACGTGCCTTGATGCCTTACTACCTTGAAATGTGTCCTCGGAAGGCAGCATTTTCCAGTTTTCGGACGCAGCCGAGGTTTGTATCGCTTTAGATCAATGATGTCATTGATGACGTTCGAAGCCTCGCTTCTGCCTGATTGGTTCAGGATGCGGTTCGAATCTTGGCGTGACATTTTGACAGATACATAAACCCATATGATCCCCTCAGAATGTGTGGTTTTAGAATAATAATATCGCCCCTCCTGCCTATTACCACCATTGGTGGTGGTTGAGGAGATTCCCCCTTCAATATGTAAAGCGCTTTGAGTGCCCAGAAAAGCGCTATATAAATGTAAGGATTATTTATTATTATTATTATGACCAAATAATTTATTGACACACATTTGATAGCCCCATTCATTTGAAGCCAATATGTTTGTTACACAGTTATGTTATACAATCATTATATACAAACAGAAATTACATTCAAATAAATGTATTAGTCTATGTGGAAATTGATTTTTTCTTCACTGTTATTTCTAAGCCTTAACTGGCGCAAAATAAAGTGTATCACAGATTGCATCAGGTCATCTGTAATGAATCTGCTTGTTTTACACTCTTTGACCACCAGGTGGTATTGTGAGCAAATGAAGCCTGAGAACCCTTTTGTGAACCACTTGGCTGAAAAGCTTCAATGCTTCATCTCACCATCACTAATTGTACTCCTCACCAAAAGTGTATATTTGTTTTTAATAGGTTATATTCAGCACATGAATCTCAACAATGCATGCTGGGAGTCATGAATTGTATACTATGGTGGCTCCCAGCATCCATTGCGGCATGAAGGATGTCACCATTGTTGAGATTCGTGTGCTGATTCTTGATGTCTGTGTGTTTCAAAGAAATTACAACAACAACAACAATTTTTTTACTTTGTGTGTAAATACTTTGTTTTGAATTCAGAAGCCATAGGCAGAAGGTGCCATTTTCTTTAAACTTGAATTTTGTTTATGTTAAACAGGGAGCAAGGTAAGGATTTTCTTTTGTTTGGGTTATTTAATGTTTTCTTTGTCAAGTTTTATGATGGGCTGGGCCTTTCTTAAAGATTTGCTTCCTTTATTTCTTTCTTTCTATTTGTTGAGGTTATTTTTGAATTGTTATTAAATAAATTAAGTAATTTTTGCCTAATTTGGTGTTTGTGGATTTTCTGGATCAGGGGATTTAAGTGGCCATCAGTCATTTTATTTATAATTTTTAATTTATTAACAATAATTCTTACATCCTCCTACCTCTAGACAAACTAGGAGGTTCATAACACTACATTTTCCATATTTTTTTGTACAGTGTTATACAAAATGTCTTGACAGAAAATAAAATAACCATAACATCTTTTAACAGAACTTATAACATTTTCCTTAAATCTGTTGTTACTTAGATTTATATGATGAACAACACAATTGTTCAAAATAATGAGATTTATAATTAAACATTAGTATGTTATTTGAGCATGCATCTATTAAGGGACTTTGTAAACATTGTAAACATGCAAAGAAAAAACACAACAAAACGCATTATTCTAGTCTTAATCTAATCCTATAATAACCCACCAAAAACTGCAGGTGTTTCATGGAAAAGTTAAAATTCCGATGTTACACAAAATTTAAAGAGAATAGGGCAAAAGCAAAGTTAATTGATTATATAATTTTACATCAAGCACATAAACTGTTGAGTTTTGATTAAGCAAAGCCTGTGACATTCTACTGCTCTCATGTGGTGAGTGAGTGAAACATAAATGATGATGTGTAACAAAAATATCTTAAAGATTCCGCTAAGAAAAATAGTCCATTATTAGAATGAACACGGCAGCAATTACAAAATTAGTTTGTATTATTAATGAACTAAACCATTAAAATCGATTATTAGTAGACCTATGATTATACAACAATTCAAGTTACTTCATGTCTTAATTTTTTTAAGTTCTCATTCCACTCCTTGAGTCACTTACTACAGGTTTATTGTTCTTCCTCGATATAGTTATTTGATTATAACTTGATATGCTACTCTTCAGCTTCTATACATCTATCAAAAGTTTTATGCTCACTGTCTGTGAGTGTTTTAAAACAGAAGAAACATTGTAACGTACGTCTCTGATATAACCTAAAGAAGTCAGAGATCGCGGAGTGATACGAGAGACTTAAAAGTAGTAGGCTACTCGGCTCATGATGATTATCTGACAGATAAAGACTTTCTATTTGTTATAGAGGAAGCCCCGTAAACCGCCTCTGATCGTTAGACATATGCTTTTAAATCTATCAAACTAATAATATAACGAATAAATGAAATTATTCTCATAAAGGTGTGTCCAATCCGCTTCCTCTTCTCTGTTCCCTCACTGCGGCGATGGACAGCAACAGGTGCTCACAGGTGGGTTCGTGTTGTTCGTCCTCTGGACACCCTCACCGGGCGGCTCTGATTCTGGCCCGGGGTGGCAGTAAAGGAATCCCTTTGAAGAACATCAAGAACCTGGCCGGAGTTCCTCTCATCGGATGGGTGCTGAGAGCTGCCTTGGATTCAGGAGTCGCTGACAGGCAACTACATTTATATTTTCTTAATTGTTTAATATGACTTTGATATGTTTTTTTGTTGTTCAATATATGTGTATGAAACAAGCTGAAATGTTTGTGGTGGATATAAGTTTGTGGTCGTATTTAAAGCTCAAAATTAGGCTACAATTACCATATAGGCTGTTTTTAGCAAGGACAGAATTTGATCCTGAATTTATTCTTTTTAATATGGAATCTTGTTTCCTCCACGGAATAAACAATATAAAAGGCTAATCTCAAAATTCTAACTACTTCCAGCAATTGCGAGTTTATTTCTCACAATTCTTACATTTTTACTTGTAGCCTATTTCCGCAAAAAAATAAAAAAAAATAAGTCGGGGGGAAAAAAAGCAAATTTTTTCAATGTCGCAAATAGGCATTTTTATGTTTTTTATTCCGCGGCGAGTTTCCATCTTCTAGCTAAGATTAAAATAGCCTTTTAGTCTTAATTCTTGTCTTTAATGACTGTGTTATGTGTGGCAGCGTGTGGGTTTCCACGGATCACGATGAAATTGAGCGGGTCGCAAAAGTCTGGGGCGCGAAAGTTCATCGCCGCAGTCCTGAAGTTTCCAAAGATTCTTCCAGCTCTCTGGAGACTATCCAGGAGTTCATCCGACTGAGACCCGGTGAGACAGACCTTCATCATTTATGCCTCGCAAACAAAAAAATGATCTGACTTGCTAACATAGATCAAATTTTGCATTTCCGTTAAAAAAAAACTAAAATATAGTAAATATAAGCTACTGTATATATTGTAGTATTTACAACACTTTATTAATGAATGCTACAGCATTATAGTGAACTGAGCACAACTGTAATAAATAGGCTACTTTAGTTTTTACTGCAATAATATTGTAGTATAATATGCCCTATAGTTGTTGAAAACTTAGTACAGTATTGGGTAAAGTAATTTGTTTATATTACTATATTTGTTATATTACCACAACAACTATAGAATTAGCACAACGAATTAATTAAAGTACTTTAGTATGGTTCAAAAACTCTATATTTACTATAAATTACTATAATATTTTTTCATGTGATGTATGTGTAGGATATATATCCTATGTGTGTATATATGAATTTACATGGAAACTATATATTTTTTGTAATTTGAACAGAAAAAGAATATACAGTGCTTAAAAACCTGTTAACTTTTATAGTATATTTAACAATGAAATTCATGTACATTCATTTGAATGTAGTTTTCTATGTAAATATATGTAACTTTAAATATTTTAGGAAGCACAAATTATGAATTATAAGAGAAAATTATATTTAACATATTTTCGAAATGTTGAGATGTTTTAAGCAGTATGAATTTGTGTAACTTTAAGAGGGAGAACTGGAATATAGAGCAATTACAAACAATTAAAAGAAGTCAAATATTTAAGCCTTTATTAAAAACCATTTAAGACCCAGAAAGGCCTGCAGCTTTATTGTGTTTATCATTTATTTTCTCTGTGTTTCAGAGGTGGACATCGTCTGTCATATTCAGGCGACGTCTCCATGCCTGCACCCTCATCACATCAGAGAAGCCCTGCAGATGATCACCGAACAGGGTTGTGACTACGTGTTTTCAGTGGTGCGCAGACACCAGTTTCGGTGGGAGGAGGTGAAGGAGAAAGGTACAAACATCTCACAAACCCCATACAGAAAACAACTGCAGATTTTTGCTTTGTATAAATTTGTCATATCAGGACTTTCCAGTTGATGTTTATGACAAACAAAGTAGGTCAGAATAATATACTTTGATCTCATATCTTGGATCTGTATGGCACCTAACCCTGTGGCTATGATAATAGCAGGAACTACATCCGAACGTTTTTCACTGTAATTAGGGAGTAAGAATCCGACTCCTCTGAACATCGATGTGGCGCACAGACCTCGACGCCAAGACTGGTGTGGGGAACTCTATGAAAATGGCTCTTTCTATTTTTATACGAGAAAAGCCCTGGAAAACGGCCTTGAACAGGTGAACATTATCAAAATATGGTGACAAACCTGTTCCTTCACTTCTCAGTCATGGAAATTAGAATAATTTAATATAATCAAATTTAAATTATTTCTATGTGTGTGAAACAAACTAAAATAAAGTACAAAAGTCAAATGTCAAGATGTTCACAAATACTTCCCACCAGCTTTAATGGGACAAAAACATTTAGCAAACTAAGAAATCAACATGACCCATGAGAGCTCATGACCTCAAACGCTCTGCTTCAGATATTTTGATCTGTTCTGTTTGTTTTAGTTGGACAAGTTCGCTTACTATGAGATGCTGCCTGAGCACAGCGTTGATATCGACGTGGACATCGACTGGCCTGTCGCTGAGCAGAGGGTTCTGAGGTGGGATATTTCAACAAAGTCTGTGGCTGCTGGACAAAACACAATAATGAAGATATAAATGCAGCTCTTTTCTGCAGGTTTGGCTACTTCGGCCAAGAGGAGAAAGCGGCGATCAGGCTGTTTCTGTGTAATGTGTCTGGCTGTTTGACGAATTGTCAGATTTACACATCGGTTTCGGGAGAGGACCTTGTGACCATCAATGCTCGAGACGTGGCAGGCATACAGATGCTGCAGAGAGAAGATAAAGAGGTGCAGTCATGTAGGCTGGCACAAATAATGGGGCATAGTACCTATACACTGTAATAATTTCATTTTAACGGTAAAATTTAAAGGCACAATATGTAAGATTTTCGGAGACCACTAGAACAGTGTTAAACATTTTGTTGACTTGTGTACTTACATTATCTCAGATGTTTCCAAGAATGTTTAAAGGGTTAGTTCACCCAAAAATGAAAATACTGTCATTAATTACTCATGTCGTTCCACACCTTCATTCATCTTCGGAACACAAATTAAGATATTTTTGATGAAATCCGATGGCTCAGTGAGGCCTGCATTGCCAGCAAGATAATTTATACTTTCAATGTCCAGAAAGCTACTAAAGACATATTTAAAACAGTTCATGTGACTACAGTGGTTCAACCATAATGTTATGAAGCGACAAGAATACTTTTTGTGCGCCAAAAAAACCCAAACCAGTTTGATATGCGCTCCGAACCACTGATTCAGAGAAATCCAGAGAAAATAAACAATTTAGCGCTCAATCTCGGCGTCATCAAGCTATGCCTTTGTTTTAAATAATGACCTCTAGTGGCGAAAATTTACATATTGTGCCTTTAAGTCCCATAAAGTAAAGTTCTGGTAACCACAGCTGCAGTTAATTTCACTTTTTTCTATTGTGGAGGAACACCTATGAACACACATTCACAATCCATTTTATTTATTCATACAATATTAATTACATTCAACATTAAGATCAGAAGAACATGTATTAAGAAAGTATTCATTTTGATTTCCATGTTTCATAACTTTCATTAGGTGATCCTCATATCCAGTGTGAATGAGCCACTGTCCAGGGGTCTCCTGGAGAAAGTGGCCCAGCAGGCCAGATGTGGCCTCAGGATTGGAGAGCAGCAGAAAGGGCTTGAGGTTGAGCGGCTGATGAGAGAGAAAAATCTGCGGTGGGACGAGGTGGCCTTCATGGGTAAGTGTGTCATGTTGATATGAGAGATGCAAAGGTCCAAACGAATGGTGTAAATAAACCTGGAACCACATGCAAAATAATCAAAGGTTTATTGAGCAGTCTGTGATGTTTTCCTTCACAGGTTCAGAAGCTGAAGATGTAGATGTCCTTTCTCAGGTGGGGCTGAACGGCGTCCCATGTGATGCACCTGTTGCTGATCTCATTGCAGCTAAATACATCTGCCAGAGACCCGGTGGCCTCGGAGCCATTCGGGAGTTTGCCGAGTACATTCTGACGCTGGAGAAAAAGAGCACGTCACAGCACCAGAATCGCATTGACAGGGCTCATTTTTAGAACGTTTCTGTTTTAAACAGTCAGTTTGTTGAACTTTATCTTTATTGTCCTTAGAGGCAATTCTTTTTGTAGACAGCAGTACACATTCATGTCCATACAGCATCACAATACACATTGGATAACACATTAGATCATTTAAAAACATAATAGCAGCAGGTATGTGTCCCTGTGACACATGACAATGATCGAATTTGAATAAAACACCTGTGCGTGTCTGTTAACAAAAACACAACTGCGTTCCAGTTTATCTCTTCACTTGATCTCTCTCTCTCTGTTTATTTACAATGTATTAATATGCAATACTCATTTACTTGTTGCACACCAACAATCTTCTTCAGTATGAAAGGGAAATGTCTTCATATCAGTGTCATCAAGGACAGTGTTGTGCATCAGGAGTTTTCCATTAACTATACATGTTACATATTTGCCAGTCCGAGGACATCAGGAAGGACACAGCTAAAATTAATCTGTAATGTTTAAGGTGTCAGTTTATGTATGTGTGCATGTATATCCTACTTTTCAAAAGTTTGGGGTCATTAAGATTTGTTTTAAAGAAACTGATATTTTCCTACCTACTTCAAATAAATGGTGTTTTTCAAACTTTCTGTTTTTTTATAATATAAATGTTATTTTATGTATATTTTTGTTATTTTCAACAAGCTACTATTTCAGGGATATTAAAGACTTCTGTAGGTTATAGATTTTAAACTGGGCCATAACTTTAACCCATTTGTGCCCACATTTTTCTGAATGGTTTCATGCATATAGTCCTGCTAATAGTGTCCTATAGTGAACATGTTCTGCATTTATTTTCCCCGGGTTTTTTTTTTTTTTTTTTTTTTTTTGGTGAATGTGCGGCAGCTATAGTTGCCGGTGGGCAAATACACACAAAAAAAAAAAAAAAAAAAATGATTCTTGCCATAATTGAAATGAAGCAAACTATTTAAATAAAGTATATTTTAAAAAGTAAAATAATATTACGCTTTCTCAGCATGAACGTAATGGATTCGAAACCTGATCAAATTACATAAACTATGCCTAATTCGTTGCAGTAAAGCCAACGCTATCTCACGACCAATTCGTACTTATTCTACGAGGTGGCTATTTCGTATATATTCATACGACCTCACTCGTGCGAATTCGTACTATTTGTCTAAACCCCAGTGACGGTTAGGTTTAGGGGCGGGGTTTGGGGTAGGTCATTCGTATGAATTCATACGAATTTGTCAACTCGTAAAATACATACGATTTAGCAAAAAACGTATGAATTAGTACGAGTGAGGTCGTATGAATTCATACGATTTAGCCACCTCGTAAAATACGTACGAATTGCCGTGATGCAGATGTTAAAAAAAAAAAAAAAAAAAAAAAACCTGAAGGCTGCAAGTCTTCTTGGGCGGGACAACGTGACTCAACGGTTGGAAAGTTAATGATGTGGTCAGTGGTTCCTTTAGTTGGGCGGTTTGACTCTTGGCTTTTTGTGTGAGTTTGTGCTCTTTGCAATAGTGTTTAACAAAACACACCATTTGTTGAAAAGAAACCAGAAACAAAATGAAGGTGTGATATCGTTTTCAGCATCATAAAGCAAAATCATTTACTAATTGCTATCCAGAGCATATTTGTTTTTAATATGTTCACCAACAATGTTTTCTTGCTACAGATCAGACATTCTGAATCTTGACTTTTAAAGTTAAAATTTTTAAACACTTTTGACACACACAGACATCAAGAATCAGTTTATGAATCTCAACAATGGTGACATGCTTCATGTCGCAATGCATGCTGGGAGCCACCATAGTATACAACTCATAACGTTTTGTCTTGTGACTAAAGAGACTAAATTGATTTAGGTGTTATTAAAAATCTAGTTTGTACTGAATCAGAAATTTAACTTGAGTAAACTTAATGTAATTCCTTGTACCAAAATTACAGCAATTTTTTTAGTTTAGTCCGAAGTAAATATTATACTTGGATGTTATGGTAAAAAGTAAGTTTTTCCAAAGTAAACATTTTAAGCGGTACTAAAGTAAAAAATAATGATTTGGTCTCCATAAAAACCAATATTTTAACTTTGTTTCAATGTCATTTTTTTTTTACTTTGGGCTGAAGAACTATTTTGATTGATATTAAAATAAAATTCAAAGTTTTAACCAAATTAAAAATATAGTTTGAGAAAAACTAATAAATTTAGCTGTGACAAATTACAGCAATTTTTTTAAGTTGGTCCAAAGTATCATTTTTTTTCAGTGCAGTCCAGGAAGTCAACTTGTCTGATGACTATTTTCCAGCAGCGCAGAGACTGTCTTAATTACGTCTCCAGAGTCGAGAACCAGTTCTTGGCCTCAGGTTTTTGTTGTTCCTGGTTTTTCATGTTCTGCTGGAATTCAGCTTCAGAGAGCTGACCCAGAGTTCAACAAAAGTGGAATGCTACTTATTCCACCACCCAAACTAAGATCTGACATTCTTGAAGGCATGGCTGAGGAGATCTTTAGGTATGCAGCATACCCCTCTAATAGTCAGCTTGATCAGGCAGCTGAAGCCTTGATAAATGTCCACCCTTGCCTGAGGGAAAAAGGAACTCGCACTAGCCATGAAGGATGGAAACACTACCTAAAGATTAAGATGGCTAATTTTCGCTCCAAACTAAGCAAGATTGGACACCCCGAAATCACTGTGAACTCTCTTAGGAACAAGCGTAAAGGTCAGGGTAAAGCAGCATCAAACAAAAAAAAAACAAAAAAAGCTGAGGTGAATTTCCTTCCTTGCCTTCCGAAAGGAGAAATAGCAGAAAGCATGGAGAAGGAAAGAACTTAAGTGAAAAAGAAAAATAACGAGGCAGTCGTTAAGGAAAAAATGCACTTGACCTTTTCCTATAGGCGGCAAGAGTTGGTTGAGGACTTGCCAATGGTTTCTGATTTACAAAGCAGGTGGCCTGCGCTGTTCACAGTAAATGAAGTAAGTGTTATTGATATTAACACAATAAATATTTTGTAAGTTTCAGTGAATTCCTCCACAGTACGCCTATACTGTATTTCGTCTTCATCATTTCCCTTTTTTCTTGTAGATAAATGCAGAATTCATGCGGATAACGACTGTGCCTCTTATTTCAAAGTTCTTGGCGCAGCTGGAAAAATACTCTGCTAATCTACAGAAGGTTTTTAGCAGCAAAGGAGGTGCTTCTGGACAGAAGATTCCACGCAGACAAGGTGTGATAAATTGCATTTAATTTCTTAAGAAGCAACAGAAATATCAAAATCAGTTTTTATTATAGTTCTATATTGTTTAATTTTTTGTCAAATTTTCAGTGTGGTGACATACACATCAAACAAGATTGTGTCATCCAGAGTCTGTGCGTGTACCTGAATGAGGATATAACAACAGTCATCAAGGAATTCCAGGTTTGTATACGTATACCCTTTTTTTAAAGGGATAGTTCACTCCAAAAAAAAAAAAAAAATTATGTTTGCTTACCCCCAGCGCATCCAAGATGTAGGTGACTTTGTTTCTTCAGTAGAACACAAATTATGATTTTTAACTCCAACCACTGCCATTTGTCAGTCAAATAATGCAAGTGAAATCCAAATTAAACCCTGCAGCCAGAGTCCTGCACGGGTCCATTTTTGGATACCCGCCCCCGCCCGTACCCGCAAAGTTCAGCACCAGATCCGACCCGTCACCCGTGATAATATCAAAATTAAATCCGCACCCGCCCAGACCCGTTAGTATTTGGCCCATTACCCGACCCGTGCCCGCGATAAATCACACATGCTAAAATCATTCCAATTTAAAGTGCTTTATTCTTAACTTTTAACAAATTCTTAAAAGTTAATTTCGTTTTGTATTAATTGTATCTTAATTTTAATCAATATTTCATCAACCAATTGCCTGTATTTAATAAATAGGAAGTAAATATAGCAGACAACAGATGATCACGACACGGATGCGCCGGGGAGAACTGGAGCTCGTATCATAAATGAAGTAAAACTCAGCGTATAAGGTAGCCTACTTGCCTCACAGACCTGAGGAATATCTCTTTCTTGGAATGTCTACTTTTAAACAGCAATTCAAAATGAAAGAAAACAGACTGCTTATGTAATCCGAATGAAATGTGCATTTCACTACTGCGAAGATCGCGAGTCAGCATCTTCAACTTCATCTTTGCAGCCACTGACACAGAAATGTTTATTAACAAACAATTAACATGTCTCCTTGCTATATACATAATCATAAAATTTTTGCCGGTTCTTTGTGGCAGCTTTTAGGTGCTTTATTGGCAGCGCAACCCTTACATGTTAGCCGGTACATGAACTCATCATGACCGCATCAGCACAGAAAACATGGAGATGCAACGCTTGCTCCAACTAAGCATCAACAGTCGCACTGTCGCAGTGGTGGTGACGTGATGGGTCAAATGTCTTATCATTGTTGCCTATAATGGTAATTTAGACATACAAATATTGCGCATATTTTTCATCCGCGCTACCACCCGCCCGCAAGGAGTTAATTATCCGCCCGCATCCCCGCCCGTGAATTTTAGGAATGTCAAAATCCACCCGTTTTACCCACTTTTATGCGGATACCCGACCCGTTGCAGGACTCTACCTGCAGCTTGTGACGACACATTGATGTCCTGAGACACAAAACGATCGGTTTGTGTGAGAAACTGAACAGTATTTATATCATTTTTACCTCTAAAACACCACTATGTCCAGCTGCATTCAGCGTTCGGTTAGTGAGGTCTGATCGCGCTCTGACAACAGCAGTGATGTCTCGCGCTTATACTTCAATGAGTGCTAGACATTACTGCTGTTGTTGAGGATGACCCGGGTGATGTTGGAGTTGTGATAGAGGGTGCAAAGCTGATCCAACACTTAAAGAGTATTTCCTTTGGATTAGTAATGCTCTTCGGGCTCTACGCACTCAACTTAAGCTACCCTCAAAGTCTCAGGTTCACATTCGAATTCTTTCAGAAGGTACTTATGAATTTGGATGGCAGCAAGCTTTCCCCAAAGGTTCAAGCACTTAAAATTAAAATGTTTCAGTGAATAGGACATTCACTGGTTGCCTACATAGGAACATCGAAAACTTTTAGACATGAATGCCCTGAAAGAAACAGTTCTACAAAGCATGACACTATAACTCCAGCATGCAAGAGACTGTACTTTTCTGCTTCCTGTAGCTCTGAAACTTTTGATACAGAAGATGTTACTTATATTGCTACTTAAGTCAACTTTTCAGATAACTTGTTTTCCAGTAGTGTTGAGGATGTCTCGGGTTACGGTTCCAGTTCTTAGCCTCGTTGTAGTACTTTCTTGTTTTCATTGTTCTGTGTAAACTTAGCTTCAGAGAGCAAAAACAGAGTTACAGAAGTGGAATGCTACTTATTCCACCACCCAAACAAAGGTCTGACATTCTTGAAGGCATGGCTGAGAAGATCTTTTGGTATGCAGCTTACCCCTCTGCAGTGAGTTGGACACGTTTCAATCACCTAAATGCTGAAATGTGAAAACCTGTTATATGTGTTTAAAAAAAGTTTTGAAAACGTGATATATGTAAAGTCAAATATTTGCTTTTCTTTTTCCCCTTTTATTTTAATTATTTTAATTTATTGTATTTTTTTATTGTACTATATTTTACTGTATAAAGGCTCGTGGTTATTCAATTGTTTCAACAAATATCATGAGAAATTAACAGATTCTGAAGGTCACTTTGAAAACACGGTTATAGTAAAAAAGAGAGAGCATGTTTTAACAAATATTTCGGAAGAGAAAGGACCGTTTACATTTCTGTTTTGTGTTATAGATCAGGAGAAAGCACATTGTTTGCCATACTATGCAATAATATGATAGTGTTACCTTGAAAATGTGACATTAATCTTTGATGTTAAAAATATGGTTTCTTGTTGATAACCACTAAGTCATAACCACTGGAAAATTGAGTTTAGAAGGATTCATGAAACTGCTTTTATTTGTTATGTACTGCATTGCAGTATGCTTCTTCTCCTTTTTTTTTTTTTTGTTTTTTTTTGGGGGGGGGGGGTCAGATTGGATGTTACTTTCCACTTATGGACCAATTACAACAATAAATGTTTGAAAATGTAACATGTTTTGTCCATTTATTTAATAGAATTAAGAAAATGTAAGGTGATTATATAAAGCAAGTAACAATAAGTTATTGGAAATGAGTAAAGTTTATGTATTATAAAAGCTTAAATCACAGTTCATCAGTTTTCATAAGATGTATTTAATTCATTCACGTTAACTGAACATGAAAGGGTGAAGCTTAAATAAATGTTAACTTTTGCATTGGATTTATGTGATTAAATTGGATTGAAAATTGACATCTAATTGAATTACATAAGTTTTAACTTTTGGGGTTAAATATTTTTTTGAGTGTATGTTGTATGTACCTCTCAATGTAAAATTTGAATAGGAGGAGAACATTTATGCATCTAATTCAAAATAACTGCTTTCAACAGATCAACAGATCAATCAAAGTTGAAGAACATTCGATGCGAACACAAAAAAGTTGCATCTAGCATATAATTTCTTGAATATGAAAACCCAACAAACAACAAATCCATTAGTCTTAAAGTGGTGGAACATAATCCAGAACAAAGTGCAGCCATTAAGTTGCTCCAACAGAGCATTGTGGATTAAAATGTTAAATTACATTGTTCATTAGAAAAAATACATCTATATGTGACCCTGGACCACAAACCCAGTCATAAGTTGCACGGTTATATTTGTAGTAATAGCAAACAATACATTGTATGGGTCAAAATTATTGATTTTTTTTCTTTAATGCCAAAAATCATTAGGATATTAAGTAAAGATCATGTTCAGTTAAGATATTTTGTAAATTTTCTACCGTAAATATATAAAAAAATATATACATTTAATCAACTTTAAGGCAATTTTCTCAATATTTTAATTTTTTTTTTTCAGATTCCAGATTTTTAAATAGTTGAGTCTCGACCAAATGTCCTATCCTAACAATTCATACATCAATGGAAAGCTTATATATATTCAGCTTTCAGATGATGTAAATCTTAAATTTAAAAAAATGACCTTTATGACTGGTTTTGTAGTCCAGGGTCACATATAACAAACAAACAAAAAATAAATAAATTAATTAATAAAAAAATAAATTCATTAATAAATAACAATATATAATATATAACAATATAAAATATTATGAAAGCAAACAACCACAAGCACTAAACAAGACCAATAACCTTGATTTATTAACCCATTAAACACAGTATACCCCATTTCCCCATGATATGCACTCACAAGTCATTTGCCCACCGGCAACTATAGTTGCCGCTTGGACTTTTGACTAAGTATACAAAAAACTATAGATCTCTTGTAAGATTTGTTTTGTTTGGATGACCCTCATGATTACATAGATTATATATATATGTCAACAAAAAATTCCTAATATTAACATGAAAATTACTTTTCTTTGGGAGGGTTTGCCTTCGCCATGCTTCCCGGAAGTAAGGGTAGGAAGTTGACAGCCTCATGTCACAGGAAGGAAGTGAATACCTTTTTTTTTGTTCTTGAAATCCTTTATTTGGATGTTTGCTTGCGTGTCATTGAGAAATAAAACATCTAGAAAAAAACTTACAAAAGGAAAATGACAACCATACACTGTGGCAACTATAGTTGCCAGTGGGCTAAAATGGGTTAATTACTCTTGAGAAAAAATACTCTGAATTTGCTCTTACTATTCACTTTTTAGTTCTGTCCCAATTGTTGTGTACCTAAATAAATGTTTATATATGAGAATGTAAGCAGTTGACATGAAATTTCAAACATTCAAATTAAAAATTTTAAACACCACACACACACACACACACACACACACACACTCACACACATGCAGGTTTTATGACTTCATTAATTTCCGCATGATTTATTCGTACATTTAATAATTCAATTATTACACCACTATGTAGGTGACCTACTAAAAGCCAAAAGGTTATTAAAAATAGCAAGACGAAGTCTGAGCATTAAAACACGCAACTAATCTTATTCAATAAACTCATTTTTATAATAATTTGACTCCTGCTTTACTCTGTAAGGCTTGATTTTCCTGCTAAACGAAAACTGAGATCAAGCATCCTGCAATAAAGCAATAAAACTCGCCTAGAGAAGAAGATCTCAAAGAAATAGCAATTGACAACGCCTTGCCCTATAACCCCTAAAAGGACAGTGCCTCCCCCTCCACACACACACACCCACCCATCTTTGAAACACTTCTCCGGCAGTTTTTTCAGTCATGCAAGTACAGCTGCTATTTCTTTTCCTATTTCTAAGCTGTTCACCAAGCTCACGATTAAATTTCATACTTGAAATCACCTGTAATGGAATCCACTGGAGGCGAGTTGCAGTAAAAAACCCATAAGTATTTAACCAAAATGTGAACCAAATCCAAAAGACTTGTCATCTCAACAGTGGTGACCATAATAAAGCATGTTGCAGTGCATTCTGGGTGCCACCAATCAAAATTCATCCATGGCTCCCATCATGCATTGCTGCATGAATAAATTATGAGCTGAATTGTCTTAGTAATTTCCTTTATTCTCACTATTTTATTTTTTTCTGTTTTTTGTAGAATGAAAAATATGGCAGGACTTCTACTTTCTGACCCCTGGACTATACACCTCTGGCCGACACCAACAATATCCCTTACCTGGAGAAAACCACCAAAAAAGGTAAAACCCATTTCAAATAACCAGAAACTGTTACAACAAATTTAAGAGAGTTGTTGCTGTAAACTTGTTCTCCTTTGACTGAGATCTGTCGTCTTCACTCCGAAGGTCTCATTGTTCCTCTATTTATCTAACATTTCAGACACTATCCACAGTGACTCACAAATGAGAACTGAATCTGAGTAGCTTCTCTTGTGCATTTGAAGTCAGTTATTCTGAAGCCCCGGGCAGAGGTGTATAGTATTATCTTCAGTGCTTCAGCGGGTGGAATGAAAATTATGGCAGGACTTCTACTTTCTGACCCCTAGACTATACACCTCTGCTCCTGGGCAAATACGTAATGACAGTGCTGACTGGCCAGAGAGCAGAGCGAATGAAACCTAGAACACCTGTCAGCTGTTTGATGATAAGAATATAATTGTCATCATGTTGTGGCTTTGTTCACTGATCTAATGACTGAGCTTTATATGAAAAAAATGTTATTAATTTTGTGCTGGATCTTTTCCAGAATAACAAAAAAAAGTTACAAAAGTCAAATGAAAAAAATTAAATCTATAAAATACAATGTACATTAAATGCTTTAAAACACCTGCAAAATTTACTTACACACAGACATCAAGAATCAGCGTATGAATCTCAACAATGGTGACATGAGATGTTGACTTTGAAAATTTGATCCACAGTAATTTAATTTGTATTCTCTAAAATGATTTGCATATCCCTGTCACCACACACAACGTAAAATATTGACTGTTTTTTTATTTTTTTATATGATTTATGTTTAAATCAATGTGATAAACGAGTCAGGTCAAAAGTAATCTAAAAAGTAATGAAATTACCTAAATTAAGTAATCTAGATCACATTACTAACTACAATCTTTTTTACAATTACTAACTGTATATATTTGATACATGCCCTATGTGGGTGTGTGCGAGGATTTTGGCAATAGGGTGGAGCACTTGTCACTCTTTAAATTACAGTGTGCCCTTCTTCCCAGCCCCTTTGCTTGATGAGAGCACACCTGTGGTCACATCTCTAGCCTCTTAATCAAAAAAAAAGATAAGTCTGATAAAATGTCTGCTGAGTTTGAACTTTGTCCAGGAAGAAAAATCGGGGGCTCCAACCCCTGTTTTATCATCGCTGAGATTGGACAGAACCATCAAGGAGACATAGAAATTGCCAAAAAAATGATCCGAATGGCCAAGGTAAAGTACTGCTTTATCAGATGTGAAGTCTGATACCGTGTTGATGCCGGTTCTTTTCATATTTTGAAACAACAGGGGAGGGGGGAGCAGTGAGATGTGTAGATGTCAATGTTAGCACGACCAGGGGAACGCCAAAACCACAATTTTCATATAAAAAATTACAATTAAAAGACTAATTTAAGTGAGAAACTATTAATATCAATGATTTTACCTGTATTTTCTAGTTAACAGAAGAAATGACATGGAAACAGGATACAGAAACAGGGCTGTTCACACAGAATGTGTTTTTCCATTTCACTGAGCTACTTTCCATTGTTTTTCAACGTAAACATTTGCATAATTTTTAAAAACTCATTTCAAGACCTTGAAATTTTTCCCCGTTTGACTAACATTTGTCTCATGTTTTTAACCACAAGAACGTGTTTCTGTCTATCCCACCATGGTAAATTCACTTTAAAAAAAGCAAGAACTTTTGCAAATCTTAAGTCAATAATTAAAGAGGAAGTTTCTTTAAAACAGCTCCTGAGCTATAACTCACACATTATATCACATCAAATTAACTTTTAGATTTCTTATATGGTGAAACTCATTTATCATTCAAAAAATGCTGTTTATTGTCAACTAAACCCACTTCTACTTCCACATTTACCTCCATTCAGGACTGTGGAGCCGACTGTGCCAAGTTTCAAAAGAGCGAGATCGAACACAGATTCACCAAGCAGGCTCTGGAGCGTCCCTACACGTCCCCTCACGCCTGGGGCCCGACCTACGGGGCTCATAAGCACCATCTGGAGTTCAGTCACCAGCAGTACAGAGAGCTGCAACAGTACGCCAGTGAAGTTGGCATCTTCTTTACTGCATCAGGGATGGACGAGGTGAACAAATGAAAGAGGGTCCCAATGTTTATTATAGAGAATATATGCATGTTAACATGCAAATATCCCTTAGAGACCCCGTAGTTTGAAATGCATCTCATAACTTTTCCTCTCCCTACCTCAATCAGATGGCTGTAGAATTTCTTCATGAAATCAATGTGCCGTTTTTCAAAGTTGCCTCAGCTGACACCAACAATATCCCTTACCTGGAGAAAACTGCCAAAAAAGGTAAAACCCATTTCAAATAACCAGAAGCTGTTGTAACACAAATTTAAGAGAGTTGTTGCTGTAAACTTGTTCTCCTTTGACTGAGATCTGTCATCTTCACTCTCAAGGTCTCATTGTTCCTCTATTTATCTAACATTTCAGACACTATCCACAGTGACTCACAAATGAGAACTGAATCTGAGTAGCTTCTCTTGTGCATTTGAAGTCAGTTATTCTGAAGCCCCTGGGCAATTACGTATTGACAGTGCTGATTGGCCAGAGAGCAGAGCGAATGAAACCTAGAAATCCTGGTGTGGATTTTCTGGAGTTTCACGTTGGGCTGGATTTAAGTCTGCAGAGAAATCGACATGTGTGAACATATCTTAATGTGTTAATGACAGAGGTGGAAAGTCCAGGGGTCAGAAAGTAAAAGTCCTGCCATATTTTTATTCCACCCACTGAAGCATTAATGAGATAATTAAGTGATTAATTGAGTGATGATTGACCATTATTGAAGACATTCACTAAAGGAGAAAATCACAGTTTTTAAGTTACCATCATCAAGGTCAGGGTTTGTTTTAGTTGAGCTCTTGACCCTTGAATTTTTAATATTAGAGTTTGTTTGAGCTGTTGTAACTGCATTAAAACCAACCAGATGAGCAAAGTTAAGAGATAATCAGGTGGTGTTGGTTATGTTTCCACATAATCATTATTCGACCTGAATCACTGAACTCATTTAGGGTGTTTTCACACCTATGGATCGCTTGTTTTGTTCCGAAACAGGGACTAAATTTTTTACAATGTTGCTTTTTTTTCTTGGTTTGGTTCGCTTTCACATGGCAAAATTTCAAAGCGTACCAAAATGCGTTAAGGTAAGTCACATGGGAGTAAAACTGTCCTCTTATTGGTCAGAATTTTCTCTGCGTCATCCATCAAAATAATGATTGACAAGTTCGCTCCATGAGTTTATTGTGGCTTTATTTGTAACTGACGAGACACACACAAACACTTTATAAATGTAGCCGTCTCTCCCGCAGTTAATTCATATTTGCTGTGGCAAATTCAAACCCGCGCTCTTTCTCTCTCTCTCCATCTCTGGATTTCCCAGCGCTGTCTAGTAGGCCAGGGGTTCTCAAACCTGTCCTGGGGACCCCTTACTGCTGCACATTTTGTATGTCTCCCTCATCAGACACACCCAATTCAACTCCAGTTTCTACTAATTAGTTGATGAGTTGAATTAGGTGTGTTAAATGAGGGAAACATGCAAAATGTGCAGCGGTAAGGGGTCCCCAGGACAGGTTTGAGAACCACTGTAGTAGGCGACCTGTTGTCCGTGTGTCTGTCGAGAGAGACCATTTGAATTTTATAATGAAGCAGAGCGGGAATTGAGACTTCGTCGGGACAGCATTCTCGCACAGAGAAGTGTAATTACACACCAGAGGCGATCGTTGGCTTTCAGATATTGTAAATAATGTGCTCACCCACAGAATCAGACATTAATGATTTTTATATCATATTTTCCGTTATGAAAATGATATAATTTGGTTCGTTGGTCCGTTAACTGGGTCGATTGCTTTCACATCTCAAGTGAACCGCTCCATAGTTTGTTTGAAAGCGTACCGAGACCACCTCTTCAAGCAGGTCTCGGTACGCTTGTTTGGTCCGCTTTTGGTGCGCACCCGAGTGCGATTGTTGCTTTCCCACCTGCCCAAACGAACCGCACCAAAGGGGCAAACGAACTCTGGTACGATTCAACCGAACTAAATGAGGCAGGTGTGAAAGCACCCTTAGAGCCCAATCTCAGTTAGATTTACATTATTGATTACAGCAGCACTGTGACTCTACAGCAGAAGTTTGAGTTTTTTCAAAATAATCCAAAGGTTGATCAAAATTTGTTCTAAAGAAAAAAAGGCTTATTTAGAAACACATAGATCAAGAATCAGCCCGTGAATCTCAACAGTGGTGAGGATAATAAAGCATGTTGCAGTGCATTCTGGGTGCCACCAATCAAAATTCATCCATGGCTCCCATCATGCATTGCTGCATGAATAAATTATGAGCTGAATTGTCTTAGTCATTTTCTTTATTCTCACAATTTTATTTTATTTCTTCTGTTTTTCTGTGACTTTTCAGAAGCTTGTTTTCTAATGTTCAGAGTTGATCTGTTGATCAGAATATGTTGCTTGTCACCGTTGTTGAGATTCATACACTGATACTTGATGTCTGTGAGTGCCTAAAAGAAGGACTTTTTTTTTTATCAGAACAACTTTTAAGATATCCTTCAGATTATATTGATAAAGCTGATCTTCTGCTGTAGGCTACTCAATAATGTAAATCTAACTCAGAGATTGGGCTCTAAATGAGTTCAGTGATTCAGATCCAATAACGATTATGTGAAAACATAACCAACACCACCTGATCATCTTTTCTCTTTGCTTGTCTGGCTGTTATAACTCAGTTACAGCAGCCAAACAAATTCTAATATTAAAGAGTGAAGGGTCAAGAGCCCAACTAAAGCAAACCATGACCTCTGTGATGGTGTCTTAAAAATTGTGATTTTCTCCTTTAGTGATTCTGCTTGTTATCATCAGGTGTCTTCAATAATGCTCAATCATCACTCAATTAATCACTTATTTATCTTATTAATGCTTCAGTGGGTGGAATAAAAATATGGCAGGACTTTTACTTTCTGACCCCTGGACTTTCCACCTCTGGTTAATGACTGAAACAATTACTTTATGTTCTCCCAGAAGCAGCCATATCTTGAAGCTGAAGTTTTGACTATTTTTATAGGTCGTCCCATGGTGATTTCTAGTGGAATGCAGTCTATGGAGACCATGCGCTGTGTTTACCAAACCGTCAAGAAACACAATCCCAATTTCACGTTCCTGCAGTGCACCAGCGCTTATCCACTGCCACTAGAGCACGTCAACCTCAGCCTGATCCCTGTAAGACATAAATAGCTTTAATCTCATTTTCATGATATTCATAAATTACTGAAGAAAATGTTTAATTTTTTTAGTAGTAGCAGAGTAGTTTGAAATCTTTCTTTCCCTTTTCCTACGCAGGAGTTCCAGAAGGAGTTTCCGGACATTCCCATAGGCTACTCTGGACATGAGACGGGCATCCATGTGTCTGTGGCTGCTGTGGCACTTGGGGCAAAGGTCCTGGAGCGTCATGTGACCCTGGATAAGAGCTGGAAAGGCAGTGACCATTCAGCATCACTGGAGCCGGCGGAGCTGGCGGAGCTGGTGAAAGCCATCAGGAAGGTTGAGATGGCAATGGGCTCGCCAATCAAACAGATGCTGCCCTGTGAGGCTTCCTGTCACAGCAAGGTCAGATATAACGGTTGTTCTGGCAGACTTTAAAACCAAAAAATGATTAAAAGTCATTATATCAATGTGCATATTCTTTTAGTTGGGGAAGTCAGTGGTGGCCCGGAAACCATTGCAGAAGGGTCAGACATTAACTCTCGACATGCTGACAGTAAAAGTGGCCGAACCGCACGGCATGAGACCAGAGAACATCTTCAAACTGGTTGGCAAGAAAATCACTGTGGACCTGGAGAAAGATGCCACCATTACTGATGCCATAATACAAGACTGATGATCAGACACTCCAAAATATAGGGCAATGAAGGGGTCATATACTTTTATAAAATCAAAAATATAATGTCTTGAATTAATTTTGCTTGCTATGTCTTGATGTCAATGTTGTAACTCGCAGACTATAATTTTCTTTGAAATCGTGGTGAATGAACAATTAATTTCAAATCAACTCTGGGTCTGTGTTCATATTGGTCTCTCTATTAGACCAAGCTGTGTTCCCCAACAGCAAGATGTTTTGGCTCAGAATCAATTCAAACCACAGAGAACAATGAAATGTGGAATTATTATTTAATGTGTAAATGCAAGTTTATTGTGTATTACAGCAATGGCAACACTTCACTAAGACACAAATGTGACTTTAGATTTGTTTTAAACACAATAAATATTGTGAAAGTTTGATTGAGTGTGTGGTTATTTGGAACAGACAGCACCAAAGTTCTTGTATGTAGAAAGTATGCTGGTTTTTGTAAAATGGCTCGGTCTACTACCTCCATGAAGTTGGCAAGCTCATAAAATGAAATAGGGTAGGTTTGGGGAAAATGCCCCCCTAAAGGCCTGTGTAATTTTTTCTGTAAAACAAAATTTAAATGTGTACAGATGTGAACTCATAGTTTTAGTGACAATGACATAAATGAAAAAATGTCCACAGTTTTCATGTTATTAGATTTTTAACAAAAATTACATTTGTACCAAGGGGGCATTTTACCCCACCTGTGGGGCAAAACGCCCCCTTGGTACAAATGTAATTTTTGTATAAAATGTATAAAATTGGCTTTATACATGTTATATACAATAATTTATATAATTATATATTTATATAATTTACAATGTTTTTGAAGCGTTGATCATCTTATCCTCAGCTCATTGCCCGTTAATGACATTTTATAGAAATCATACGAACACATGAACTCAGCTAACAATAAATAAATCTAACTAGAAGCATTGTTGTGAAGAAAGAAAGACATGAACATCTTGGATGACATGGGGGTGAGTAAATTATAAGGAAAATTTTAATTTGAAAGTGAACTAATCCTTTAAAACCACATAGCCTGAAATCAACTGAAGATAAAACAAGACATTAAATCTCTCAAGATCTTAGCAGAAGGTCTTTTTGAGAATTAACAGCTTTAGATGTTGATGTTTTATTGAAAATGCTTGGTCACCATGTGGGTGGTTAGTGTTTCCTTTAGTTGGGCGGTTTGACTCTTGGCTTTTTCGTGTGTTTGTGATCTTTGTAACAGAGTTTACCAAAACACATATTTTTTTGCAAAGAAACCAGAAACAAAATAATTGAATGATATAGTTATCACCATCATGAAGCATAATCATTTGCTGATTGTAGTGATGTTACGGTCTGTGCCGAGGCTTCGGAGCGTGTGTCGAGAAATCCCGGAAGCTTTCAGTGAAGCGCATATCGAGGTTTGTATCGCTTTAGATCAATGATGTCATTGATGACGTTCGAAGCCTCGCTTCTGCCTGATTGGTTCAGGATGCGGTTCGAATCTTGGCGTGACATTTTGACAGATACATAAACCCATATGATCCCCTCAGAATGTGTGGTTTTAGAATAATAATATCGCCCCTCCTGCCTATTATGACCAAATAATTTATTGACACACATTTGATAGCCCCATTCATTTGAAGCCAATATGTTTATTACACAGTTATGTTATACAATCATTATATATTAAATATATATAATAATAAATGTATTAGTCTATATGGAAATTGATTTTTTCTTCACTGTTATTTCTAAGCCTTAACTGGCGCAAAATAAAGTGTATCACAGATTGCATCAGGTCATCTGTAATGAATCTGCTTGTTTTACACTCTTTGACCACCAGGTGGTATTGTGAGCAAATGAAGCCTCGAGGGTCCGTGTACGTTTTGATAGTTTGTTTTCCAATTTGAAATGAAATACGCAGAAACGAGAAAACGGTCGATTCCCGTTTTTTCGTTTGTTAAAAAAAACGGGAAAATGAGATTTTGACTCGATTTTCGTTTTTTTCGGGTCACGGATAGAAAACGGAAACACGACTTCAAAACTCGTTTTCCACATGTGGGCGGTCATTACACGCCCCTTTCAGCCGATTGGTCAATCAAATCTGAGCCAGTGACGTCATCTTCAGTTCGTTCAACAAAATAATAGTCCTCTGCTGCTATATCAGTAGATGTCATAAATCGGCTTTCTTCTGTGCAATCTAACGCGTATTTCACAGAAATATGTTTGCACAGATAAAAAAAGTTTAAAAAACCTACAGTAAATTTAATTAAGTCTGTTTTTAAGCTGTCATTGTGTTTTTAAAATGTAAATGCCTCTACATCTGTTAAGCGCATGACATCCTTTGGGCTACTACCACCGATTAATAGGCTATACATAATGACAGACTATTCTCTATTATAGATCAGTGGCTACTGCACTCATTTTTTTTTTTTTTTTTTTTTTTTTCTTATTTTAATGTTTTGTTTACATTTTATACATTTAAATTCAATCATTTAGCAGACGCATTCCTTGCAGTAGACTATGTAGTCATATCCACTAGGTGGCAACACCTAATAACGGTATCACCATCGGGGGGCTTTTTAGTTTTCCTTACTTATAAATGGCCATGCAGATTTTATCTCTTAAATTAAACACTTTTATGAACACAGTGAACATTATTATATGTCACAGTTTACTTGCTATCCTCACTTTTTCTGTCTTTCCTTCGCTTTTGAATGAATTAGCTATAAATGGCCCTGAACATTTTACTTTCAATTTCGATTTAACGGCAATTGGCGATTCTGCGTCAATTGCTTCAGTGGACAACAGCAAAACAAAAACTCTCGTATATTAAACATAGAACTTTTATTATCTTTGTAATTATTTTATTTTGTAAATATTCGTGGCTTAAACAGCGGGAAAATTTGCTGTATGCAGTTCTGTGAATGTTTTGGAAAAACTTAAACTAAACGAAAATTATTGTTGCCTTGGCAATATAATTTTCTGTTCCCCGACTTTCAACTGACGTGATCATCGTTTCATAGAATGACGTGATCATCATAGAATTAAACGAAATTTGATAAATGTCTGTGAATCATTAAACAAATCCAGGGGTTTAGTTTTAGCCTACATGAACAAATAGCAGAATAAACACAGAACATGAGGATTCATCCTCATCACGCAGCTGCCGCGCTTCTGTGAACGGAGAAAAAAGGATTCAATTATATAAAAGAAATAAATAGCTATATGTCTATGCGCGAAATTTATTTCACTTAAGTAATTAAAATATTACCAAAATGAAAGGGGAAAAAATGCGACAATATGTCGGTTAATTTTTGAGAAGTTCACAGAAAGGAAACCGAGACGGCAGAAAATGTCTTTGTTTATTTTACGAGCAATGTTTTGTTTTTATTGTGAGTGTACAAAAATAATAGGCATATTTAACCCTTCACAGATTCGAATGGTGTTACATATATTTGACCATAAATGTCTGAGTATTTTAAGTTGTTTCCGCTTTTAGGATAAGAAAATTCAAGTGAATGCGTCGGCGCATCACGCGCAACATCAGTTTTAGTAACTTGACATCACAGCCTGTAACTGTCAAAATAACATACATTCAGCCAAATATATAAAAAGTTATACTGCTCATTTTGAGTAGTCTGTGTAGGCTACAATAAAAGTGTTTAAATAATAAATATAGTTTAGCCTCCAAATCGTGAATATTGAAACATTTGGATTTGTGTCAAATTAGAGAAGTAGTTATAAGGCCGGTTTCTGTTTCAGTTCAGCTTTAAATTAGTTTTGGCTTAACATTTATATATTATTTTTGACATAACTAAAATAGCTATGTAGCTGTAATTTTGATCTTTAATGTTTGATCTTTACATATTCCCTCAATCTTTTAACCAAAGGGTTATTAACATTATTCAGCAGGCAATGTTAGGCTATATAAAATAAATAAATAAAGAGAGAGCTATTGTTCGTTTTTCAAAATTGCTTACACTACTTATTTATTGTGATTTATTCTATTTATTCAAAATAGAATAAAATAAAAACTGTAGGGTTGTTTTTTTTTTTTTTTTTTTAATCTGTGCTTCTCATCCGCTCCTCTGTGTGGGTAGCGCAGTTTCACTATGCATATTACACTACAAACAGCATTACAACAGTCTGTGTGCTGATTAACATTTATGAAATAAATATTTCTGTGAAATACGCGTTAGGTTGCACAGAAGAAAGCCGATTTATGACATCTACTGATATAGCGGCAGAGGACTGTTATTTTGTTGAACGAACTGAAGATGACGTCACTGGCTCAGATTTGATTGACCAATCGGCTGTAAGGGGCGTGTAATGACCGCCCACATGTGGAAAACGAGTTTTGAAGTCGTGTTTCCGTTTTCTATCGGTGACCCGAAAAAACGAAAATCGAGTCAAAATCTCGTTTTTCGTTTTTTTTAACAAACGAAAAAACGGGAAACGACCGTTTTCTCGTTTCTGCGTATTTCATTTCAAATTGGAAAACAAACTATCAAAACGTACACGGACCCTCGAGAAATGAATCCTTTTGTGAACCACTTGGCTGAAAAGCTTCAATGCTTCATCTCGCCATCACTAATTGTACTCCTCACCAAAAGTGTATATTTGTTTTTAATAGGTTATATTCACCGACAATACTTTTTTGCTACAGATCAGACATTCAGTTACATTTAAAGGATGGTTTCGTGTAACGCTTCACAATTCAATTTTCAGACCATACAATGCAAATGCAAAAATGAAAAATTGAAACCAGACGTTCATTTTTCCTTTTTTTCGGTTACATCATCAATGGATATTTGCCATTTTTACCCCCTTTTTTTCAATTTTATTTTTGCTAAATTATGACTTTAGAAACAATCATTTGAATACATGAATTCTAACCGATTTTGTATTTTTCCATTTTCTGTCATGTAATTTGCGCCGTGGGCTGTACCATTAGCACGGGGGTGTGGCCGCGGACTACTATCATCTCATTGATGTAACTACTTTATTTACACTGCATGCATGTTGAGGAGTAGTTTAAAAGACTGAACGGTCCGTGTACGTTTTGATAGTTTGTTTTCCAATTTGAAATGAAATACGCAGAAATAAGAAAACGGTGGTTTCCCGTTTGTTCGTTTGTTAAAAAAAACGGAAAAACGAGATTTAGACTCGATTTTCGTTTTTTCGGGTCACGGATAGAAAATGGAAACACGACTTCAAAACTCTTTTTCCACATGTGGGCGGTCATTACACACCCCTTTCAGCCGATTGGTCAATCAAATCTGAGCCAGTGACGTCATCTTCAGTTCGTTCAACAAAATAACAGTCCTCTGCCGCTATATCAGTAGATGTCATAAATCGGCTTCCTTCTGTGCAACCTAACGCTAACTTATTTCAGAAATGTTAATCAGCACACAGACTGTTGTAATGCTGTTTGTAGTTTAATATGCATAGTGAAACTGCACTACCCACACAGAGGAGCGGATGAAAAGCACAGATTTAAAAAAAAAAAAAAAAAAAACCTACAGTTTTTATTTTATTCTATTTTGAATAAATAGAATAAATCACAATAAATAAGCAGTGTAAGCAATTTTGAAAAACGAACAATAGCTCATCTCTCTTTATTTATTTATTTTATTTAGCCTAACATTGCCTGCTGAATATAGGCTAATGTTAATAACCCTTTGGTTAAAAGATTGAGGGAATATGTAAAGATCAAACATTAAAGATCAAAATTACAGCTACATAGCTATTTTAATTATGACAAAAATAATATATAAATGTTAAGCCAAAACGAATTCATTTAAAGCTGAACTGAAACAGAAACCGGCGTTATCACTGTAAACCCTAATGCTCAAAATACTTAATTCGTTTGAGTAGGACAAACTTAAATTAAACAAATTAGTTCAGTTAAATTAACAGTTATGAGTATTTAAAACTTTCTTTTACTTTTGAGTTCACAGCACTGACATATTTCAAGTAAACTAAACTGTTAGTTGCAGCAGATTTCTAATTCCCAGCATGCTTTGCATCAGACTGTCTAAATGTTGAAATAAAGTGTTATTTTGTGTGTTTTTGCATAAGATTTACATAGGGAGACATAAGTTAGTGTTTAATGTTGTGTTATGTTGGGATTGACATGGGGGTTCTGTTATGTTAGTTTTGTAGGGTTACCATTCTGGTGAAGAGTAGACCGTGTGGTTAGGTTGAGGATGGGCTGCAAAACTGTTGTTTGATTATATACATGCAAGTATATATTGACAGTCTCTTTGATAATTATAATAGCATGTGTTTTTTGCTAACTAACATTTCACCAAGATTTGAATGTGATGTTTATGTAAATTAACTATATGTACTTGAGTAGGGCGAGGCTGAGAACTGTGGGAGCGAAGGAATGGCAGTGATGTGATTGTTAATGAGAGACACCTGTGCACCACACTAGCATTGCTCCACTTCCATGGCTCTCGGCCCCGCCCCACTTGTCACAAAAAAATTAAGTTCTACTAACTTAAAAAAAATAAGTTAGTTAACTTAAATGTTTTGAGGTAATAAGTTTCCTCAAATGTTTTGAGTATTCTGAACTTATTGAGTTTTACAGTGTAGGCTACCTCTCTAATTTGACAAATCCAAATGTTTCAATATTCACGATTTGGAGGCTAAACTATATTTATTATTTAAACGCTTTTATTGTAGCCTACACAGACTACTTAAAATGAGCAGTATAACTTTTTATATATTTGGTTGAATGTATGTTATTTTCACAGTTAACAGGCTGTGATGTCAAGTTACTAAAACTGATGTTGTGCGCGTGAGGCGCCGACGCGTTCACTTGAATTTTCTTATAAAAGCGGAAACAACTTAAAATACTCAGACATTTATGGTCAAATATATGTAACATCATTCGAATCTGTGAAGGGTTAAATATGCCTATTATTTTTGTACACTCACAATAAAAACAAAACATTGCTTGTAAAATAAACAAAGAAATTTTCTGCCGTCTTGGTTTCCTTTCTGTGAACTTCTCAAAAATGAATCGACACTCATATTGTCGCATTTTTTCCCCTTTCATTTTGGTAATATGTTAATTAAGTGAAATAAATTTCGCGCATAGACATAGGCTATTTATTCCTTTTATATAATTGAATCCGTTCACAGAAGCGCTGCAGGTGCGTGATGATGATGAATCCTCATGTTCTGTTGTTTATTCTGCTATTTGTTCATGTAGGCTAAAACTAAACCCCTGGGATTTTTTTAATGATTCACAGACATTTATCAAATTTCGTTTAATTCTAATTTAATATAATCTTGTAGGTTAATGAAACGATGATCGCATCAGTTGAAAGTCAGGGGGAAAAAACAGAAATTATATTGACAAGGCAACAATAATTTTCGTTTAATTTAAGTTTTTCAAAACATCCACAGAACTGCATACAGTAAATTTTCCCGCTGTTTAAGCCACGAATATTTACAAAATAAAATAATTACAAAGATGAGAAAAGTTCTGTTTAATATACGAGAGTTTTTGTTTTGCTGTTGTCCAAGCAATTGACGCAGAATCGCCAATAGCCGTTAAATCGAAATTAAAAGTAAAATGTTCAGGGCCATTTATAGCTAATTCATTCAAAAGCGAAGGAAAGACAGAAAAAGTGAGGATAGCAAGTAAACTGTGACATATAATAATGTTCACTGTGTTCATAAAAGTGTTTAATTTAAGAGATAAAATCTGTATGGCCATTTATAAGCTAAGGAAAACTAAAAAGCCCCCGATGGTGATACCGTTATTAGGTGTTGCCACCTAGTGGATAGCCTATTTTCTAATATGACTGCATAGTCTACTGCAAAGAATGCGTCGGCTAAATGATTGAACTTAAATGTATAAAATGTTTCAAAACATTAAAATAAGAAAAATAAGAAAAAAAAAAATGAGTGCAGTAGCCACTGATCTATAATAGAGAATAGCCTATTGATCGGTAGTAGCCCAAAGGATGTCATGCGCTTGGTAACAGATGTAGAGGCATTTACATTTTACATTTTAAAAACACAATGACAGCTTAAAAACAGACTTAATTAAATTTACTGTAGGTTTACTGTAGGTTTTTTAAAACCTCTCTTTTTTTATCTGTGCAAACATATTTCTGTGAAATACGCGTTAGGTTGCACAGAAGAAAGCCGATTTATGACATCTACTGATATAGCAGCAGAGGACTATTATTTTGTTGAACGAACTGAAGATGACGTCACTGGCTCAGATTTGATAGACCAATCGGCTGAAAGGGGCGTGTAATGACCGCCCACATGTGGAAAACGAGTTTTGAAGTCCTGTTTCCGTTTTCTATCTGTGACCCGAAAAAAACGAAAATCGAGTCAAAATCTCGTTTTCCCGTTTTTTTTTAACAAACGAAAAAACGGGAAACGACCGTTTTCTCGTTTCTGCGTATTTCATTTCAAATTGGAAAACAAACTATCAAAACGTACACGGACCCTGAACACAGAGGATGACCTTTTTCACCCAAAGTGCTATCATTTTTAATTATTAATATATTAACTGTGCTTAAGGCAGTCTCGGACTGGCCATCGCGATCAGCTGGGAAAAGTGAAATCCCGGTGGCTTGGCTGTTTTGACACATTGTCCAGCTTGTTTGTATTTACTTATTCGTTATTACTTTATTTTATTAATATACATTATACCCTTGGTCAGGGGGTGTATTTTACTTGGTAGGTTATACAACCGCGAGATCCCAGTTCATTTTCAGAGGGATGGGCAGCAGATCGAGCAGCGCTTGCTAGCCTAGATCCTTCACGTCAATATGAAAGATAAAAATACTACCAAGCGAAAATATACAATATTTTGAATAAATAGAATAAATCACAATAAATAAGTAGTGTAAGCAATTTTGAAAAACGAACAATATCTCATCTCTCTTTATTTATTTTATATAGCCTAACATTGCCTGCTGAATATAGGCTAATGTTAATAACCCGTTAAAAGATTGAGGGAATATGTAAAGATCAAACATTAAAGATCGAAATTACAGCTACATAGCTATTTTAGTTATGACAAAAATAATATATAAATGTTAAGCCAAAACGAATTCATTTAAAGCTGAACTGAAACAATACCGGCCTTATTAATAAGGCCGGTATTGTTTCAGTTCAGCTTTAAATGAATTCGTTTTGGCTTCATGTAATTACTTCTCTAATTTGACACAAATCCAAATGTTTCAATATTCACGATTTGGAGGCTAAACTATATTTATTTAAACGCTTTTATTGTACACATTTTATATTTGGTTGAATGTATGTTATTTTGACAGTTAACAGGCTGTGATGTCAAGTTACTAAAACTGATGTTGTGTGTGCTTCGTGAGGCGCCGACACGTTCACTTGAATTTTCTTACAAAAGCGGAAACAACTTAAAATACTCAGACATTTATGGTCAAATATATGTAACACCATTCGAATCTGTGAAGGGTTAAATAGGCCTATTATTTCTCTACACTCACAATAAAAACAAAACATTGCTTGTAAAAACGAAATTTTCTGCTGTCTTGGTTTCCTTTCTGTGAACTTCTCAAAAATTAACCGACACTCATATTGTCGCATTTTTTCCCCTTTCATTTTGGTTATATTTTAATTACTTAAGTTCACAGAAGCGCGGCAGGTACGTGATGATGATGAATCCTCATGTTCTGTTGTTTATTCTGCTATTTGTTCATGTAGGCTAAAACTAAACCCCTGGGATTTTTTTAATGATTTACAGACATTTATCAAATTTCGTTTAATTCTAATTTAATATAATCTTGTCCGTTAATGAAACGATGATCACGTCAGTTGAAAGTCAGGTGTAAAAAAACATATATTATATTGACAAGGCAACAATAATTTTCGTTTAGTTTAAGTTTTTCAAAACATTCACAGAACTGCATACAGTAAATTTTCCCGCTGTTTAAGCCACGAATATTTACAAAATAAAATAATTACAAAGATAATAAAAGATAATAAAATAATTGCAAAGATAATAAAAGTTCTATGTTTAATATACGAGAGTTTTTGTTTTGCTGTTGTCCACTAAAGCAATTGACGCAGAATCGCCAATTGCCGTTAAATCGAATTTGAAAGTAAAATGTTCAGGGCCATTTAATTCATTCAAAAGCGAAGGAAAGACAGAAAAAGTGAGGATAGCAAGTAAACTGTGACATATAATAATGTTTACTGTGTTCATAAAAGTGTTTAATTTAAGAGATAAAATCTGCATGGCCATTTATAAGTAGCCTAAGGAAAAATAAAAAGCCCCCCGATACCGTTATTAGGTGTTGCCACCTAGTGATATAGTCTACTGCAAGGAATGCGTCTGCTAAATGATTGAATTTAAATGTATAAAATGTAAACAAAACATTAAAATAAGAAAAAAATGAGTGCAGATGCCACTGATCTATAATAGACAATAGTCCATCATTATAGCCTATTGATCGGTGGTAGTAGCCCAAAGGATGTCATGCGCTTGGTAACAGATGTAGAGGCATTTACATTTTAAAAACACAATGACAGCTTAAAAACAGACTTAATTAAATTTACTGTAGGTTTTTTAAACTTTTTTTTAATCTGTGCAAACATATTTCTGTGAAATACGCGTTAGGTTGCACAGAAGAAAGCCGACCCAGATAGCAACAGACTCCAGGGCGGATCCGCCTTCAAGTCGCCAGCTCCGCTGTACGCTCAGATTCAATTCGGCAACGCGCACAGAATATGCCCCGCCTCCGCACAGCGCACTGTCAACTCGCGGACTCGTTACAGATGCTGGGCGGATTCACTGACCGGACGCGCCTTTTTTCAACTGTCGTCGTCACTGAATCCTTCTCCTCACCGTGGAAAAGCTGGAGCCGGCAGGTCGGTGAAGACTAAACACGGTAAGAAAAGTTAAAATATGGTTTATTTGTTCAGCTGTATCCAGTAACATTACCGTTCATTGCTTTGTTTGATGTTTTTAAAAATGACTGTGGCCAAGTTAGCGCTTAGTGTCATTAGCGTTACTTAGATTTGAGTAAAAAATAATTTTGCAAATAACCTTTTTAGTAAAACGCTATTTGGACAGAATTTCTTTATCTTTCTGGGAGGTGGGCTGATTTTAATAAGCTGTTCGGGTTTCGGTCCAATCCTAAACGCAAATTTTCACTCCTTTCCAGTAAAATAGCAAGCGAGATAAGCTAATGTTAGGCCTAACGTTACCTGTTCTTTTCACTGAACTTCTAGTTGTTTGAGTCTATTTTTTTGTTTACATGAGGTGAAGAATATATGTAAAGTTGTTTCAGATAATTATTTCATATCCTATTAATTCATGATTAATAAATTGCCGTGTGTGTGTGTGTGTGTGTGTGTGTGTGTGTGTGTGTGTGTGTGTGTTCTGTTGCAGCTTACAGCTCATTCAAGTGCCACCAGTGTTTTTTCGAGTAGTATTTCTTCTTTCTATTTCATCTTTCTTCTGAGGAAAGTAAGATTAAAAACTGTTTTAAACTTGATTTAGCTAGTTCTTTTGTCAAATACTGATAATGGTCCACAACTACAGCTTTTAACATGTAATAAATGTGCCGTTTTAAAAGATTTATACCTATAATTGATGGGTTAAAGTTTAAAAACCCACTTGTATCAGTAAACTTTAGTTGTAGTATACTAGTTTGAGCCTATTTCTGTTTACATTTAACAGTTCTTCACCTCATTCAATGTTGTTTCAGATCATTTTTTCACACTATATTAATTCATATTAAGATACTGTGTGTGTGTGTGTGTGTGTGTGTGTGTGTGTTCTGTTGCAGCTTACAGCTCATTCAAGTGCCACCAGTGTGTTTTTGGAGTGTTCTTCTTTCTATTTCATCTTTACCAAACGTCTGAGGTAAGTAAGATTAAAAACTGTTTTAAACTTGATTTAGCTAGTTCTTTTGTCAAATACTGATAATGGTGCACAACTACAGCTTTTAACATGTAATATTTGTGCCATTTGAAAAAATTCATACCTATAATTGATGGGTTAAAGTTTAAAAACCCACTTGTATCAGTAAACTTTAGTTCTAGTATACTAGTTTGAGTCTATTTTTGTTTACATTTGACAATTCTCCACCTCATGTAATGTTGTTTCAGATCATTATTTCATATCATAGAGAGGAAATGTCATTGCTCCCTATGTAGGCCTTACCGAGCCATGAGATTCAATCAAAATATCTTAATTTGTGTTCTGAAGATGAACGAAGGCATTACGGGTGTAGAACGACATGAGGGTAAGTAATAAATGACATTATTTTCATTTTTGGGTGAACTAACCCTTCAACTATAAGAAATTGACAAGATTTTTGTTACATTTTCTATTTTATCCCGTGCAACTGTTGGGGGCCATGACACAAAATGTGTCACAAGGAACATCCTTTCCCGCATTCAACCAGATGGAGTCCAAGAAGTTCCTCCTGTGTAAGTAAATGTAATAAGTTTTGCCTGGCTAAAAAATTTAAGTACATTTATTTTTTTTGCCAACACATAACTTTTTTGTTGTTGTTCAAAATGTATGTAACAAACAAGTTCATATTGGGACTATTTTAGACTGGTTCTGGTCGGCAGCGCTGTGGAGTAGCACAGTATCTGTGTGACTCGTCATAGACATAAACAGAGAGAAGTAGCTCTGGCTATAATGTTCTTCCGCAAGATGCATGTAGTTCTGTTTATTAACCGCTAGAGCACCAAAAGTTACATAGTGTACCTATAAATGTCAGATAGTACACTTTTGTTTTTAAAGCAGTGGTTATGTGTAAAAAAAAACTGGTAGCTTCAATGTGAATTATTTTTTAAATGAAAATCTGCTTGTGTATTACAGGTGCTGTGAGAAAGAGCCATGTATCACGTACCGCCACTGATGAAGACATTACAAAACGCACAATACGATGGTTCAGCCTGGCAGCTGATAGGGGAAGCTCCAGGAACCGTCCCACTGTGAGCACCCAACAGTAGAGTTTCAGAGTATCATTGGCTACGTTTACATGCACCAATTTTCATCTGAATTAATTGAATCTGATTGCAGATCTGTTTACATGTACTATAAACATTGTAATCTGATTCAAATATCCGTTTATATTTGTTTTATATACATTCCGATTAAAACTTTGACGTCATGTCAATCACACTTGCGGTAACCCGGGTTTCGTCAACAGAGTCAGAGATATTGTCAAATGCAGCAAATCTTGGCAATATTAAGAGGATTTGGTATTTCCAATTAATGTAGGCCTGTTACATACTTCTAGTCTATTATTATTACTATTAGGTTAGGCTTCTTTCTTTTATTATTAAATTAATATTATAATAAATTTGCCCCACAATTTCATAGCGCATCGCCGCATAACTGACGTGCTCTGAGGATAATATAACTTATAAGATTAGGCTATTAGCTATCTTTGAAAATGATTTAAACTTTTTTTAGGTCTGATATAATGAATTATAGGCCTATAATTAAAGTTATTAAGAATGTCAATGAAAATTAAGCGCAGCTTTACTTCAAGCACTGACTTTAAAAAACAAACCACCTGTTTAACACGAAATACTATTATTCTCATTTGTTTCACTAGCCTATTATGTACGGCCACAAGTGAAATAATGGAATAAATTTAGACAGTTACATAGGCTACCGTTATCAGCATTTTATGTTGAAATTCGTCTCTGAGAATATGCTTTGTTAAAGCAGCCTCAGACAGCTCCGTCACTTTTTACTTTCACTTTTGTGGTGAATACTGACCGAGTTTGAGGCTTTTTCATCAGCATAACTCTTGCGCAAAGTTTGGACGTTGCTTCTTGTGTGATATCCACTGGCTCCCCGTCTTGTCTTAAAACGGAAGATTTCCAATATTGTGACGAAGGGATACATACGCCACTGCCTGTTGACATACATCTTTACAACTAAAGACGTGAACGTTAACTTTAAATGCGTGTCAGCATTGCACTGTTGTGCCCCAGAGGCTTCTGAATACTATTGAGAAAGTAGTCGGATTCAAGTGTTTACATGGTTATTTTTTGCTGTTTGATCGGATTAGAAAAGGAATAAACCACCCCTTCCAATCCGATCGAAATTTCATTCAGATCGATTAAGATGTTTACATGAACGTTTTTCAATCCGATTGAGCCGTCAATCCGATTACAAATGGATTATTTGGGGGCATGTAAACGTAGCCAATGTTAACTTCAGTGTTTTGAAGTGTTCATTTAAAATCGCAACAGTTACAATAAAATAAAGAAGGTTCAAGTTTATTTTTAAATAAATGTTTTAATTGTTTTTATTTCTATTCAAAGAATCTAAAAAAAAAAAAAATCCAGTTTCTACAAAAAAATGAAGCAGTACAACTGTTTACAACATTAATAACAAAAATGTTGCTCGAATATTTACTCTTAAGTGTTATTTTTCATTAAATAAAAAATGTTTTTGGTACAATTTATGGTTGCATTTCATTTTCTGTAATTCTATTCAATACCTATTAATGTACATAAATAATAAAACTATAAAAATAGTAATAGTAATTACATACTGTAAATATATTTACAAACTATTTTTATAGTTTTATTGTAACTGGCTAAAGTTTTGAATGATTTCATCATGTTTTATTAATATTAATAAAGGTAAACATTAAATATTCAAGCTTTTATAGAGCAATCCAGTCTGTCTGATGTTGGTCCATTAGATTTTAAATATTTCTGTGTAGCCAGTTTTGGCCAGAATACTATTTCGAGAGTGATCTGAAAGGTATCCAGACCAAATGAACCACATAAACGGGTCCAGATCGGATCCGCGGCGGATCAGCTGCTTCATAAACGGGTCCGTATTGGATCCGCGGCGGATCAGCTGCTTCATAAACGGGTCAGTATTGGATCCGCGGCGGATCAGCTGCTTCATAAACGGGTCCAGATCGGATCCGCGGCGGATGAACTACTTTATCGGCGGACACGGGGCGGGTCTGTTCCGGATCTGAACTGGATCCGCAATCCTTATCTGTTCCGGATCCGCTGCGCTGTGCAAGTGGACTCCGTTCCGGACCCGTTTTGCGGATCCGTTCCGGAGCTTGTGATACCTCCGGGGCGGATCCGTTGCGGAGTCAGTTTGCTATCTGGGGATTTATGCATTTACTGATATAGCGGGGACTATTATTTTGTTGAAGGAACTGAAGATGACGTCACTGGCTCAGATTTGATTGACCAATCGGCTGAAAGGGGCGTGTAATGACCGCCCACATGTGGAAAACGAGTTTTGAAGTCGTATTTCCGTTTTCTATCCGTGACCCGAAAAAACGAAAATCGAGTCAAAATCTCGTTTTTCCGTTTTTTTTTAACAATTGAAAAAACAGGAAACGACCGTTTTCTTGTTTCTGCGTATTTCATTTGAAATTGGAAAACAAACTATCAAAACGTACACGGACCAAATTACAAGACAAAAAATGGAAAAATATAAAATCAGTTAGATTTCATGGTCCGTGTACTTTTGCGTCCATTCCTTTTTCGTTTTTTACCCACGTCAAGAAAAACAAAAAACGAACGGTTGTTGTATTTTGAAATGCTATGGTGAATACCAATGGTGATAGTGGAGGAGCAAATTCACTACACCTTATAAGCAGCCCACTTTATATATATATGAACACAATTAATATCACGTTAAGCATTTTCCTAGAAAATAAAACACAGTTATGAAGAAAACGCTAATGCAAGACACTGATATTAAATTACCAATAAAGATGTGCAGACAAGCAGGTCAGGCCGAAGGCAACGCGCTTTCAACGTTCAGCGTTTTCCACTTGTAGAAAACCGTTATAAACGCATAACTTTATATTGTCCTTCCATTTTGTTTACGTTGCAGTTATAGCAGATGCTAGTGATGACAAGAGAATGTGTGAGAAAATGTAGTTTCTCCCTGGTTGTTGTTTTAGTAGGATTAAGTCACGTAGGCCTAAAGCGTAATGTCCAGCGACACGACCGTAACGTATTGCTTTAAATGAGAAATGAGAAATATTTCATGTCAGACCTCCACTGAGGAAAAGGGTATGGGAATTTTGTCTTCACGAAATCACATATTCAGGTGTAATTTTGTCATCATAACAAATGTTGGTATATTTTCAATTTGAACAGCATAGCATAGCTATAAAGTGACTCCTAATCCCAAACAATTTCTCAATGTAAAACACATAACAGAGCCAGACAAAAAAAGTCAGTAGCCTAATTTAGATCGTTTGGCCTTTATTCACAAAAAGCAAAATGACGGAATTGAGACCACAAGCGGGAACTCGATCATGTTAGAGCGCTAAACAAGAGGCTATAAGTTTTAGAAATTTAATGTTTAGGTTAAAATATAAATGTACAAATAATAGTAATTTAATGAATGAAAATTAATCAATGTCATTTAGCGAGTCATTCTATTGACGCCAGAGGAAAAGGCACTAGAGGGCGCTTTAGCGTCTGTGTGTATGACGCATAACACTGGAAATTAAATTTAGCATTTTTACATATTAAATAACAACTTTAATATGTAAAAATGCTAAAAAAAATTGTACAGTGTTATACAAAATGTCTTGACAGAAAAGAAAATAACCATAACATCTTTTAACAGAACATATAACATTTTCATTAAGTCTGTTTTTACTTAGATTTATATGATGAACACAATTGTTCAAAATTATGAGATTTATAATTAAACATTTGTATGTTATTTGAGCATGCATCTATTAAGGGACTTTGTAAACATTGTAAAAATGCAAAGAAAAAACACAATAAAACGCATTATTCAAGTCTTAATCTAACCCTATAATAACCCACCAAAAACTGCAGGTGTTTCATGGAAAAGTTAAAATTCCGATGTTACACAAAATTTAAAGAGAATAGGGCAAAAGCAAAGTTAATTGATTATATAATTTTACATCAAGCACATAAACTGTTGAGTTTTGATTAAGCAAAGCCTGTGACATTCTACTGCTCTCATGTGGTGAGTGAGTGAAACATAAATGATGATGTGTAACAAAAAGATTCCGCTAAGAAAAATAGTCCATTATTAGAATGAACACGGCAACAATTACAAAATTAGTTTGTATATAGTATTATAAATGAACTAAACCATTAAAATCGATATTAGTAGACCTATGATTATACAACAATTCAAGTTACTTCATGTCTTAATTTTTTTAAGTTCTCATTCCACTCCTTGAGTCACTTACTACAGGTTTATTGTTCTTCCTCGATATGTTATAACTTGATATGCTACTCTTCAGCTTCTATACATCTATCAAAAGTTTTATGCTCACTGTCTGTGAGTGTTTTAAAACAGAAGAAACATTGTAACGTACGTCTCTGATATAACCTAAAGACGTCAGAGATCGCGGAGTGATACGAGAGACTTAAAAGTAGTAGGCTACTCGGCTCATGATGATTATCTGACAGATAAAGACTTTCTATTTGTTATAGAGGAAGCCCCGTAAAACGCCTCTGATCGTTAGACATATGCTTTTAAATCTATCAAACTAATAATATAACGAATAAATGAAATTATTCTCATAAAGGTGTGTCCAATCCGCTCCCTCTTCTCTGTTCCCTCACTGCGGCGATGGACAGCAACAGGTGCTCACAGGTGGGTTCGTGTTGTTCGTCCTCTGGACACCCTCACCGGGCGGCTCTGATTCTGGCCCGGGGTGGCAGTAAAGGAATCCCTTTGAAGAACATCAAGAATCTGGCCGGAGTTCCTCTCATCGGATGGGTGCTGAGAGCTGCCTTGGATTCAGGAGTCGCTGACAGGCAACTACATTTATATTTTCTTAATTGTTTAATATGACTTTAATATGTTTTTTGTTGTTCAGTATATGTGTATGAAACAAACTAAAATGTTTGTGGTGGATATAAGTTTGTGGTCGTATTTAAAGCTCAAAATTAGGCTACAATTACCATATAGGCTGTTTTTAGCAAGGTCAGAATTTGATCCTGAATTTATTCTTTTTAATATGGAATCTTGTTTCCTCCACGGAATAAACAATATAATAATAAGGCTAATCTCAAAATTCTAACTACTTCCAGCAATTGCGAGTTTATTTCTCACAATTCTTACATTTTTAACTGTAGCCTATTTCAGCGAAAAAATAAAAAAATAAGTCGGGGGGAAAAAAGCAAATTTTTTCAATGTCGCAAATAGGCATTTTTATGTTTTTTATTCCGCGGCGAGTTTCCATCTTCTAGCTAAGATTAAAATAGCCTTTTAGTCTTAATTCTTGTCTTTAATGACTGTGTTATGTGTGGCAGCGTGTGGGTTTCCACGGATCACGATGAAATTGAGCGGGTCGCAAAAGTCTGGGGCGCGAAAGTTCATCGCCGCAGTCCTGAAGTTTCCAAAGATTCTTCCAGCTCTCTGGAGACTATCCAGGAGTTCATCCGACTGAGACCCGGTGAGACAGACCTTCATCATTTATGCCTCGCAAACAAACATGAATGATATCTGAATGGTCACAAAAATGATCTGACTTGATAACATATAGATGAGATTTTGTATTTCCGTTAAAAAAACTATAGTAAAATATAGTAAATATAAGCTACTGTATATATTGTAGTATTACAACACTTTATTATTGAATGCTACAGCATTAACTATAGTGAACTGATCAACTGTAATAAATAGTATAGGCTACTTTAGTTTTTACTGCAGTAAACTGTAGTGTATATTGTAGTATAATATGCCCTATAGTTGTTGAAAACTTAGTACAGTATTGGGTAAAGTAATTTGTTTATATTATTTGTTATATTACCACAACAACTATAGAATTAGCACAACAAATTAATAAAGGAATTTAATATAGTTCAAATCTCTATATTTACTATAAATTACTATAGTATTTTTTCATGTGATGTATATATCCTATGTGTGTATATATATGAATTGATATGGAAACTATATATTTTTTGTAATTTGAACAGAAAAAGAATATCACAGTGCTTAAAAACCTGTTAACTTTTATAGTATATTTAACACTACTGAAATTCTATGTAAATATATGTAACTTTAAATATTTTAGGAAGCACAAATTATGAATTATAAGAGAAAATTTGTGTAACTTTAAGAGGGAGAACTGGAATATAGAGCAATTACAAACAATTAAAAGAAGTCAAATATTTAAGCCTTTATTAAAAACCATTTAAGACCCAGAAAGGCCTGCAGCTTTATTGTGTTTATCATTTATTTTCTCTGTGTTTCAGAAGTGGACATCGTCTGTCATATTCAGGCGACGTCTCCATGCCTGCACCCTCATCACATCAGAGAAGCCCTGCAGATGATCACCGAACAGGGTTGTGACTACGTGTTTTCAGTGGTGCGCAGACACCAGTTTCGGTGGGAGGAGGTGAACGAGAAAGGTACAAACATCTCACAAACCCATAAAGAAAACAACTGCAGATTTTTGCTTTGTATAAATTTGTCATATCAGGACTTTCCAGTTGATGTTTATGACAAACAAAGTAGGTCAGAATAATATACTTTGATCTCATATCTTGGATCTGTATGGCACCTAACCCTGTGGCTATGATAATAGCAGGAACTACATCCAACGTTTTTCATTGTAATTAGGGAGTAAGAATCCGACTCCTCTGAACATCGATGTGGCGCACAGACCTCGACGCCAAGACTGGTGTGGGGAACTCTATGAAAATGGCTCTTTCTATTTTTATACGAGAAAAGCCCTGGAAAACGGCCTTGAACAGGTGAACATTATCAAAATATGGTGACAAACCTGTTCCTTCACTTCTCAGTCATGGAAATTAGAATAATTTAATATAATCAAATTTAAATTATTTCTATGTGTGTGAAACAAACTAAAATAAAGTACAAAAGTCAAATGTCAAGATGTTCACAAATACTTCCCACCAGCTTTTATGGGACAAAAACATTTAGCAAACTAAGAAATCAACATGACCCATGAGAGCTCATGACCTCAAACGCTCTGCTTCAGATATTTTGATCTGTTCTGTTTGTTTTAGTTGGACAAGTTCGCTTACTATGAGATGCTGCCTGAGCACAGCGTTGATATCGACGTGGACATCGACTGGCCTGTCGCTGAGCAGAGGGTTCTGAGGTGGGATATTTCAACAAACTCTGTGGCTGCTGGACAAAACACAATAATGAAGATATAAATGCAGCTCTTTTCTGCAGGTTTGGCTACTTCGGCCAAGAGGAGAAAGCGGCGATCAGGCTGTTTCTGTGTAATGTGTCTGGCTGTTTGACGAATTGTCAGATTTACACATCGGTTTCGGGAGAGGACCTTGTGGCCATCAATGCTCGAGACGTGGCAGGCATACAGATGCTGCAGAGAGAAGATAAAGAGGTGCAGTCATGTAGGCTGGCACAAATAATGGGGCATAGTACCTATACACTGTAATAAAAAATAAATAAAAAAAATGCTAATTTTAACGGTAAAATATGTAAGATTTTTGGATTAAAATATCCAGAAACCATTAGAACAGTGTTAAACATTTTGTTGACTTGTGTACTTACATTATCTCAGATGTTTCCAAGATTGTTTAAAGGGTTAGTTAACACAAAAATGAAAATGCTGTCATTAATTACTCATGTTGTTCCTTCATCTTCAGAACACAAATTAAGATGTTTTTCATAAAATCTGATGGCTCAGTGAGGCTCAGAAAGCTACTAAAGACGTAGTTAAAACAGTTAAAACAGTTTGTGACTACAGTGGTTCAACCTTAATGTTATGAAGTGACGAGAATACTTTTTGTGCGCCAAAAAAAAACTAAATAATGACATTAATCAACAATATCTAGTGATGGGCAATTTCAAAACACTACTTCATGAAGCTTCGAAGCTTTACAAATCTTTTGTTTCAAATCAGTGGTTCAGAGTGTGTATCAAACTACCAAAGTCACGCCTCCCAGTGGTGAACCATACAAATTTCGAAACACTTATCACATAACAAAGCCTCATTTACTGAAGCCACGTGACTTTCGCAGTTTGATACATGCTCCGAACCACTGATTTGGAGAAATCCAGAGAAAATAAACAATTTGAACCAGGACAGGTGTTACGGTACACAGGAGTCGGACACAGACGTAAACAGGTAATGGTCTTTATTGACACCAGTAGAGCAAATTGCAGTGATCAGGTAAGCAGTAATGGATTAGTGGATGGATATATGAGATGAATGGAGATAGTTACTGTCCTTTTCTTTTCAGATGTGGGAATCCGTGAACACGCTGGAGCTGGAGATCGCTGGAGAAGGGTAGAGAACTCACACACAGGAGACGAGGCACACAGAGGGAAGGAGACACGCTGGAGACAGGTAAGTATGGAGCGGGGAGTCCTTGAGGTAAGCATTAACGTGAGTATCTGCAAACAAGACCGGACGTGGAGTGCTGTGTGTGCGTGCTCTTTGTAATGCTGTTGATTGGTGCAATGATGAGGTGCAGGTGGCGGTGATCAGTATTCTGGAGATGGAGTGCGCTGTGATTGGTGGATGTTGGAGCCTGACTTGTCTGTGACAGTCAGCGCCGCAGGTCCACTGCCACCCTGCGTCTGCGCAGGGCTCGTTGCAACTGGTGGTGGGCTGAGTCCCAGACCCTCTCGCTCTCTCGGAACCAGTAATCCACCGCCGGAAAGTTAGATGGTTCCCCGGTCCAGGGGAACAGTGGGGGTTGGTAGCCGAGTACTCACTGGAATGGAGTGAGTCCTGTAGTCGACTGCCGGAAAGAGTTATGGGCATACTCGGCCCAACCCAAATACTGGTTCCAAGAGTCCTGGTGGTAATGACAGAAGGTACGGAGGAAGCGGCTGATCTCCTGGACCTTCCTCTCCGTCTGCCCGTTCGACTGCGGATGGTACCCCGATGTTAGACTGACGGGCACACCTAGGAGTGAGTGGAAAGCCTTCCATACTCGAGAGATGAACTGGGGTCCTCTGTCCGATACGATGTCCTCTGGGATTCCGAAATACCTGAACACGTGGTTAAATAGCAGTTCTGCAGTTTCCATGGCTGTAGGTAACCCTCTCAGTGGAATGAGACGACAAGATTTGGAAAAACGATCTATGATGACTAGGATGCAGGTATTTCCATCGGAAGCGGGAAGGTCTGTTATGAAATCCACTCCTAGGTCTGACCAAGGTCGGTTGGGAACAGGCAGAGGAAGGAGTTTCCCAGGCTGGCATGGAGACGGGAGAGAGCATCCGCTTTTATATTCTTTGAGCCAGGTCGATAGGAAATGGTGTAGTTGAACCAAGAGAAGAACATGGCCCAACGAGCTTGTCTTGGATTCAACCTTTTGGCAGCACAGAGATATTCAAGGTTTTTATGATCTGTAAGGACCAGGAACGCATGCTTGGCTCCCTCCAGCCAATGCCTCCACTCTTCCAGAGCAAGCTTCCCAGCGAGGAGTTCCCTGTCACCGATGTCGTAGTTGACTTCCGCCGGGCTGAGCTTGCGGGAGAAGAAAGCGCATGGATGGAGTCTACTTGGCGTCCCCTGCTGCTGTGACAACACCGCTCCCACTCCGGTGGTAGAGGCATCCACCTTCACGATAAAGGGCAGCTCTGGATCGGGGTGGACGAGTAGGGGAGCGGTGGTGAAGGCTTCCTTGAGGCAGTTGAAGGCGTTGGTGGCTGCTGGTGTCCAGGACAGAGACTTGGGCTTGTTTCTGAGGAGACTGGTGAGAGGACGAGTGATGGAGCTGTAGTTCTTGATAAACCGGCGGTAGAAGTTAGCGAATCCAAGGAAGCGTTGTAGTTCTTTGATGGTTGTGGGTTCTGGCCAGGTGGTGATGGATTCCACCTTCCTCTCGTCCATCCGGATGCCATTGTGGTCGATGATATATCCCAGGAAAGATACTGTAGACTGATGAGGGAGCACTTTTCTGCTTTGAGGAACACGTGTAATTGACGAAGGCGGGTGAGGACCTCTGCAACGTGTTGGCGATGTTCGGCCTGGCTCTGGGAGTAGAGGAGTATATCGTCGATGTATACTAGGACGAACCGATGGAGAAACTCCCGGAGCACCTCATGGATGAAATTCTGGAATACGGAGGGGGCGTTGACCAGGCCATACGGCATCACGAGGTACTCATAGTGGCCAGTAGGTGTAATGAAGGCGGTCTTCCACTCTGGATGAGGTTGTACGCGCTGCGGAGGTCCAGCTTCGTGAACACAGTGGCACCACAGAGATGTTCCAGGGCCGCTGGGACGAGAGGAAGGGGATATCTGAATTTTACGGTAATCTTGTTGAGTAAGAGGTAGTCGATACAAGGCCACAAGCCTCCATCCTTTTTAGCCACAAAGAAGAAGCTGGAAGCAGCAGGGGAAGTAGACGGCCAGATGTATCCTTGAGCGAGGGCCTCCTTGATGTAATCCTCCATGGCCTTCTCCTCCGGGATGGAGAGTGGGTATATCTTACCCTTTGGCACTGGTTCACCCAGAAGCAGATCGATGGCACAGTCCCATGGCCGGTGTGGAGGCAGCTTGGAAGCCCTTTGAGGGCAGAAGACATCGCTGAAGGGGGCGTAACATTTGGGAATGTCGATGGAACGTTTCTCCACTGGACTCTCGATGGATGTTGCACAGATGGGAAGATCTGAAGGAGGACTTCGTGGTACAGGAAGTTCAGTGAGGCATCGAGAGAAACGGGTTTCGCCCCACTTCAGGATTTCGCCGTTTTCCAGGAGATGGTGGAATTGTGCTGCTCCAACCAGGGGCGCCCTAGAACCACGTCAGCGGTGGAATCCTCCAGAACCAGCAGATGTAATTCCACTTGATATAGAAGTCCTACTTGAAGCTTGAGGGGTCCTGCGACAGTTCGGACGTGCTTACGGCTGAGAGGCTTGCCAGTTATGGAGTTGATCTGGTAGATCGTCGGAGACGGAGAGGTCTTGAGATGAAGTTGCCGGCAGAGGGCGCCGGAGACAAAATTGCCGGCTGACCCTGAGTCGAGGAGCTCGACCACTGTAAGGGAGATATCAGCGGCAGTAAGATTGACGACAGTGGTGAGTGGTTTCATTTTCTGAATAGAAGGGATGATGGCACTCACCATGGGTCGAGGAGGTCGTGTGGGGCACGCCGCAATCGCATGCCCGGGAGCGCCACAATATAAGCAAACAAGAGTTCTCTACATCCATCGTTGGCTGGTTCTGGGGAGCTGACGGGTTCGGATCGACAGAGGAGCATGTTGGAAAGAGACTGGTCCTGGTGCTCTTGGAGGCATGCCTGCATATGAGTGGTGCAGCGGATGGAAAGCTGGATGAACTTTTCGAGGCCGATGGAATCCTCGTATGCAGCGAGATGCAGCCGTACCCGAGGTTCCAGTCCTTGACGGTATGTGGTTGACAGCAGCAAGCGTTCTGAAGTGCAAAGCATAATCATAAATAGACATAGATCCTTGTTTACGATTGTAGAGCTTCTCACCAGCAGATGAATCTGTAATCGGTTTCCCGAAAACCTCCCGGTAGTGGGAAATAAAGGCAGGATATGATTGCGTGACAGCACCATGTTGCGACCAGATGGAATCTGCCCATTTCAATGCTTTGCCACTTAACTGGGAGATGAGGAACGCAATCTTGGATGTGTCACTCGGGTACAGGTTGGGTCATACTGGGTCTACGGTGTTGGTCCGGTCTTCTGTTGCGGTACACAGGAGTCGGACACAGACGTAAACAGGTAATGGTCTTTATTGACACCAGTAGAGCAAATAGCAGTGATCAGGTAAGCAGTAATGGATTAGTGGATGGATATATGAGATGAATGGAGATAGTTACTGTCCTTTTCTTTTCAGATGTGGGAATACGTGAACACGCTGGAGCTGGAGATCACTGGAGAAGGGTAGAGCACTCACACACAGGAGACGAGGCACACAGAGGGAAGGAGACACGCTGGAGACAGGTAAGTATAGAGCGGGGAGTCCTTGAGGTGAGCATTAACGTGAGTATCTGCAAACGAGACCGGACGTGGAGTTCTGTGTGTGCGTGCTCTTTGTAGTGCTGTTGATTGGTGCAATGATGAGGTGCAGGTGGCGGTGATCAGTAGATGGGGAGATAGGGTGCGCTGGGATTGGTGGATGTTGGAGCCTGACGTGTCTGTGACAACAGGGACCATGTCCGTGCATCACCTGGTGACGTCATACCTGCACAGGGTTGCCAGGTTTCCACAACAAAACCCACCCAATTGCTACTCAAAACTAGCCCGAAACTAGCCCAATCATGTTTCAGGGAAGGGTCCTCCAGTAAAACTCATGTTCTGGTAGTAAAATCTGCATTTTTACCGGGGTTCCCCTGGTAAAATTCACATTCCAAGGGCTAAATATCATATTATTTGGGGTCACTTCTACTTGCGGACATGAAAAACAACTCTCAGCAACAGTGTTAAAGTAGCTCAATTCCACGGGAAAACCACCGGCTGTGAGGTGAAGACAATCTCCCACGATTCAGCGCTCAATCTCGGCATCATCAAGCTACACCTTTATTTTAAATAGGGACCTCTAGTGGTGAAAATTTACATATTGTGCCTTTAAGTCCCATAAAGTAAAGTTCTGGTAACCACAGCTGCAGTTAATTTCACTTTTTTCTATTGTGGAGGAACACCTATGAACACACATTCACAATCCATTTTATTTATTCATACACTATTAATAGCATTCAACATTAAGATCAGAAGAACATGTATTAAGAAAGTATTCATTTTGATTTCCATGTTTCATAACTTTCATTAGGTGATCCTCATATCCAGCATGAATGAGCCACTGTCCAGGGGTCTCCTGGAAAAAGTGGCCCAGCAGGCCAGATGTGGCCTCAGGATTGGAGAGCAGCAGAAAGGGCTTGAGGTTGAGCGGCTGATGAGAGAGAAAAATCTGCGGTGGGACGAGGTGGCCTTCATGGGTAAGTGTGTCATGTTGATATGAGAGATGTGAAGGTCCAAACGAATGGTATAAATAAACCTGGAACCACATGCAAAATAATTAAAGGGTTATTGAGCAGTCTGTGATGTTTTCCTTCACAGGTTCAGAAGCTGAAGATGTAGATGTCCTGTCTCAGGTGGGACTGAACGGCGTCCCATGTGACGCACCTGTTGCTGATCTCATTGCAGCTAAATACATCTGCCAGAGACCCGGTGGCCACGGAGCCATTCGGGAGTTTGCCGAGTACATTCTGACACTGGAGAAAAAGAGCACGTCACAGGTGCACCAGAATCGCATTGACAGGGCTCATTTTTAGAACGTTTCTGTTTTAAACAGTCAGTTTGTGTCCCTGTGATAACATGACATCAGATCTAATTTGAATAAAACACCTGTGCGTGTCTGTTAACAAAAACACAACTGCGTTCCAGTTTATCTCTTCACTTGATCTGTCTCTCTCTGTTTAGTTACAATGTATTAATATGCAATACTCATTTACTTGTTGCACACCATTTTATGGTTTGTTTAATCTTCTTCTGTATGAAAGGGAGATGTCTTCATATCAGTGTCATCAAGGACAGTGTTGTGCATCAGGAGTTTTCCATTAACTATACATGTTACATATTTGCCAGTCCGAGGACATCAGGAAGGACACAGCTAAAATTAATCTTTAATGTTTAAGGTGTGATTCAGTTTATGTATGCATGTATATCCTACTTTTCAGAAGTTTGGGGTCATTAAGATTTGTTTTAAAGAAACTGATACTTTCAGCAAGGATGCATTAAGTTTATGCAAAAAAAAAATCTATTTCAAATAAATTGTGTTTATCAAACTTTCTGATCTTTAATGAATAAAAATGTTATAAAATATGTAAGTTATTATATGTACAGTATATTTTTGTTATTTTCAACAAGCTACTATTTCAGGGATATTAAAGACTCCTGTAGGTTATAGATATTAAACTGGGCCATAACTTAAATTACTCTTGAGAAAAATTACTCTGAATTTGCTCTTACTATTTACTTTTTAGTTCTGTCCCAATTTTTGTGTGCACACATTTTGTGTACATTACCTAAATAAATGTTTATATATGAAAATGTAAGCAGTTGACATGAAATTTCAAATATTCAAATTAAAAATTCAAACACCAGTTTAAAAAAAATTATCAGACATGTAGGTTTTATGACTTCATTAATTTTCCATATGATTTATTTGTACCTTTAATAATTAATTTATTACACCACTATGTAGGTGACCTACTAAAAGCCAAACGGTTATTAAAAATAGCAAGACAAAGTCTGAGCATTAAAACATGCGCAACTAAGTTTATTCAATATTTTACTCAATTTTATAATAAAATGTCTCCTGCTTTACGCAGAGGTGTATAGTCCAGGGGTCAGAAAGTAAAAGTCTTGCCATATTTTCATTCCGCTGAAGCAGTGTTAAAGTTAATGAGATAATTAAGTGATTAATTGAGTGATGATTGACCACCTGATGATAACAAGCAGAATCACCAAAGGAGAAAATCACAATTTTAAGTCACCCTCATGGAGATCGGGGTTCGCTTTAGTTGAGCTCTTGACCCTTGACTTTTTTTTTATTATATTTTGTTTGAGCTGTTATAACTGAGTTATAACTACAAAATTGATTTTTCTTTTTGTATTTTGTTATTTGATAACATTCATGACACAGAAAGCAGCAGGAATATTTGTGTAGTTCACCTAGCCATAAGCAACAAATAATAGACTGTTATAACTGAGTTATAACAGTCAAACAAGCAAAGAGAAAAGTTGAGCAGATGGTGTTGGTTATGTTTTCACATAATCATTATTTGATCTGAATCACTGAACTCACTTAGAGCTCAATCTCTGAGTTAGATTTACGCTTTTGATTACAGCAGCACTGTGATTCTACAACAGAAGATCAGCTGTTTCAAAAGGATATAATCCAAAGGATTTATCAAAAGTTGTTCTGATTTGTAAAAGAAATAATTAACTATTTCATTTAGAGACCCAGACATCAAGAATCAGTCTGTGAATCTCAACAGTGGTGAGAGTAATAAAGCATGTTGCAGTGCATTCTGGGTGCCACCAATCAAAATTCATCCATGCCTCCCATCATGCATTGCTGCATGAATAAATTCTGAGTTTAACTGTCTTAGAAATTTCCTTTATTCTCACTATTTTATTTTTTGCTATTTTTATGTGACTTTTTAGTAGCTTGTTTTCTAATGTTCAGAGTTGATCTGTTTATCAGAACATGTTGCTTGTCACCGTTGTTGAGATTCATACCTTTCATTCATTCAAGTTTGTTATTTGTGGCTTATGGTTAGGTGAGCTACACAACTGAAAAAGAAAACTGAATGTATAACAGTATTTTGGATCTGCACATTTGCTCTTAAGTGACAGCAGCCTAATATTTTTGCTTAAATTCAATTACTGACCTGAATACTGTTGGACTTAACTGAAAAATATAAAGCACTATTCATTTAATTTGTATCTTTATTTGTCTATGCTTGTAATTGTCACAGTCACCACCTTGTCTCGACTGTTTTGTTTGCCATGTGCTTCCCTGTTCCCGCCACTCATCATTCCCCATGGACACTGATTTCCTTCCCAGCTGTTTGTCATTTGAATTGAGTATTTAAGTTCCTGCCTGTGTTTTGTTCAGTGTCCAGTATTGTTTATGTCTATCGTGTTTGCTGTTTCCCGTTCTACCCGTTTCTGAGATTAAAACTCCATTGTTCTACTTTTATCTGATGTTCATTATTTTCTATGTGTATTCACTCACTCACTTATGACTAATTCTTTCCAAATAGAGCTATTTAAGTAACCTGGTGTGTTTTTTCTCCATCATTTTGCTATATATATATATATATATATATATATATATATATATATATATATAGTTTTTCTGAAATGTTATGTTTAAATGTGCAGATGAGACATTCATTTGCACTAATTATTTATATAAATTTCCAGAACAGAAATCTGAAAATTGGTATATTAGAGGAAATATTTTGGAATAAAACTGTAAAGTTTGGTGTATGTAAGTGCTGCTGAAGTGAAGATTTATGACTCAGTGAAGAAATTTTTTTTTTGAGAAAATAGCTTTTAAAAAACAACTACATGTTTTCACGTTTACCAAACCTTTTGAGTCTCAAAGACTAAGAAATGCAATTTTCCCCAACAGAATTTCCCCAAATGTTGTCCCAACTCATATTGCTGAAATGTTAAGAGTTTGTGATTTCCTAGCATGCATTGCAGTTTGAATAAATTATGTGTTTACTGTTATGGGATTATTGTTTTACTATTTGACTTCATATAAAAATGTCATTATTGTTAGTTATTTGTTGTGTTGTGATGCAAAGAGCTCATCTTTTTACATTTGTTGATTGCCACGTTCTTGAGGTTTGTGTGTCAAGTGTTGAAGCCATTGTAATTAAAATCTACAAGACACAAATTGATAAAGTGCAATAAATAAAGTGTTATGAAAAGCCTTATACCCCAAATCCTCAAACTTGACCAATGCATAAAATCGTTTTTTTTTTTTTTGTGCCTGTAGTGTCTTGCCTTAAGTGTAATGAGCGTTCAGTAATATTTGAGCGAAATGTTTCATCGAATAAATTTGAGTGGTTTTTACAGTTTAGTCTTGGCTTGACAGACATTTTTAGGGCAGAAAAAATAGCCTTATAATAATATCAGTTGTTTGAATTGGTACTGTGAGTACTGTATCACTGGCAGTTACCCCAAGTCCATTTGCATGCGACTGTTGCTGCTTTATTTGCCTACTAAGACATGTGTAAAGTACAGTTTCATTTACAGCAGTAGGAATAGATAACCCAATGTTAATCATAAATATGGAAAAGAGATGAGCCCATAAAATGATGTTGACTTTGAAAGTTTGATCCACAATAATTCAATTTGTATTTAAACAGATGTTTGAGCTTCTCTAAAACATATCCCTGCACCCCACCCAACATAAAATACGGTTTGTTTGTTTCGGGTGGACTTTATCCTCAATAGACATATGGTTTTTTGATATGATTTATGTTTAATACACTATAAAATGTGTCAAATAGTGGACTTAAATTATTAGTAGTTTTAATTTATTTTAAAATACATTTTGATGTATTTTTGCCCAACCCTGCCAATGAGGAGCATGGTTTTACCTGTGCTCTGTCTACCATGATCTTAAAGTTAAACCATGGTAAATTTCATTATGGCAATTAAAGGATAATTTAACAAATCAGCTTTAAAGCATGGATCCCATGAAATAAGGACAAAGCTTTTTTTTAAATCTGGTTTATGATATTTTTAATAGTTCTTATGAATTTTAATTGAAGTAAAATGTTATTTCAATGAGAGCATCATGAAAGATATCAGTGTGTTACATAAATTAAGTATTAACTCTTTAAAAATTGTATTGTTTTAAAGGTGTAGTTCAACCCAAAATGTTATAATTTACTCAATGTCATTACAAACATGAATTACTTTCTTCCTATGCAACATAACAAAATAAAATAATTGGAGTAAAGGGTAGCCTAACCAAAATGGTTTGGTTAACAACATTCTTCAGAATATCTTCTTTTGTGTTTTACAGAAGAGAGAAAGTCATACGGGTTTGGAACGACATAAGATTGAGTAAATGATGACAGAATTTAATAGCATTAAATTTACTTAACGGCATGAAAATCAGTGCTTTACTGCCAAAGTGCATTTGTATATGACAAAAGTGCAATATTAAATTTGTTAACGGCATTTCTAATAAATTCAATAATATCCATCATTATTTGGTCGCTGTCATTGTTTTATTTATTCATTCATTTACTCCAATTTAACCCGGTGTGATCAGTCTTGGCTGCCAGGAGCGTGCGATCACACCGGTATGATTAGAACGTTCAGTGCATCACGTAATCAACTGCCAAATTCAAATGTGCGTGCGCGCTTTAACTGGCGCTAAAACAGAGACGTTATGTATATGCAGTGTTTTCAACCAAATAATGTTTCTTTTAGGTTATTTTAGACATTTAAATATTAGTACTAACAAAACAATATATTTAGAGTTTGTAAAATACACATTGATGTCTATAGGAGCGGAAATAACAACCCTTCCATTATAATTAGGCGAAACGTTTTATATCAGATACACATTGTGAAATTAACTTTAAAGCTTACTCTATTCTTGTATTTCGGAAGAAGTAGATAAATTAACGTGTTGTAAATCCAACAGATCCGATTCTCTGTGCGGTGCAAACTAACATGGCGTTGGCGGCGCCCATCGCTCATATAGCTCAACTAATGCGATCGTTATAAAGGTATTTAAACAGCAAAACACATCCACTTGCAAATATTTGGCAATCAGAATATTAGATATTTCATGCTATAGTTAACAAATTTGTGAATATTTTGAATAAAAAAGGAAAAATCAAATGAAAGCAGATCATCATTCATACAGTGCTGAGGTGTGTCACGTAGCAATGACGATGGAAACCATAAAGTGATACGTTCTAAATAACGGTCGCCTTAAAAAAACTCACGCTGGGGGCTCAGACAGAATATTTTAAACTTACGTGCGAAAGGGTTAAGGCCCTAACCCCAGCAAAAACATTCACAGGGGAACTTGTGGTCTGCATGGGATGAGTCCAGGGCCGAATTTTAGCCCCAGTCCAGCTCTGGATCGAAACCCTTCAACTCACTGCGTGAAGCTGACCGGAAAGGCACCAAAGCAACTGTATGCGCAGAAAACCGACTTATTTTTTTTTTCTGAATCTCAAAATCTGAATCACATATAATTATTTGTTTTGACAAAATAAAAATGTTGTGATAAAGCATGAAACTTTTACAATGTAGTATCTGATTACATGTAATCTTAAATAGATTAGATTCCAAAAATTAAGTACTTGTAATTAGATTGTATTACATTTTAAAATACTTTTAATCACACAGTTCCTTTTTTGATGACATGATCACGTGAGGCACCTCTCAGCCTATCGTGTAATGGCAGTGACATCAGTCGCTACATTCCCTAGTCTGCCTTCTCTCACGACCAATTCGTACTTAGGCTATTCTACGAGGTGGCTATTTCGTATAAATTCATACGACCTCACTCGTGCGAATTCGTACGATTTGTCTAAACCCAAGTGACGGTTAGGTTTAGGGGCGGGGTTTGGGGAAGGTCATTCATATGAATTCATACGAATTTGTCAACTCGTAAAATACATACGATTTAGCAAAAAAAACGTATGAATTAGTACGAGTGAGGTCGTGTGAATTCATACGATTTAGCCACCTCGTAAAATACGTACGAATTGCCGTGAGATCGGGTTGAAAATCTACATAGAGTTCCTAATGACAGTATTGTTTAGTGTAAAACATGCTGAAGATTAGCAAACAGGCTGTCAATTAATTAAATGATTAGCTATTTCCCCACAAAAGCTGTTTAATCAGCGTAGTGAAGCCTCTCAACCATTGACATCCATTCAAAAAACAGCCTCTGGTCTCCTTCTCTGCGTACCGCCAGGGGCAGGGCGTTAGCATTAGCCGTTATTGGCTAAAGCTTGCAGGCTTGCCTTCCAGTGGCTCTGGTTTACGTCCTTGAACTTGGAATTATTATCACTATCAACGCCTAAATGAATCTACAGCAGTCAGGTGGTACAGTGGCCACGTGGTACACCTGGGGGCTTTCAGAAAACTCCCAGTTTACAAGCTGTAATTACGAGCTCTACGAGGACGTGAACGCTTTTTACAAGCTAGAATCTCGTAACTATAGGAATTACGAGGCCGCGTGAACACACCTTGAATCTACAGCGGTCAGGTGGTACAGCGGCCATGTGGTACACCTGGGGGCTTTCAGAAAACTCCCAGTTTACAAGCTGTAATTATTGACTTTTAACTGACTTTAATTAATTTACACAGCTTGGTTCAAAACACATGTAATTCCCATAAAACCAATTAATTTATTTTTTCATTAAAGTCAAAAACTAAATTAAAATGATTTAAACAAGCAAAATGTAATTGTTTATTTTTTTCAGTGCATCAATAAATTCCTTCTTGTCTAATCTGATCAGATATAAGTTAATGTACATTGTAATAAATCTTTTTATGGCATAATCAGTAAAATGGACTTTGACTGCGCTTTGTTGGGCATATTTGTCCTGAAGTCATCTGTGGGCACAATGCCCTGTAAAAGTGTGGCACTGCCAAAAGTTTGCTGATAATATCTAATGTAAGGCTAACGGCCATACGTGTTCAAAATTCAACAAGAGCTCTGTACACCATAAAAATAACTGTTGGTTTAACTTAAAAAAAATAAGTTACCTGGTTGTCTTAAAACTTTGAGTTCATTGAAATTAAAAATTTGAGTTTATACACTGAAGGCAATTGGTTTAATCAACAGAAACTCAAAATCTGAATCACATATAATTATTTGTTTTGACAAAATCAAAATGTTGTGATAAAGCATGAAACTTTTACAATGTAGTATCTGATTACATGTAATCTTCAATAGATTAGATTCCAAAAATTAAGTACTTGTAATTAGATTGTATTACATTTTAAAATACTTTTAATCACACAGTTCCTTTTTTGATGACATGATTAATTCTCACAATGGCAGTAAATTATTCATGATTCATTGATTCTTCTTCTTTGCTCAGTGGTGCATAAAGTAGCCTACTTGAGTAAAAGTTTTAATATGTGACATTTTTTGTACTTAAGTGTGAAAAGTATTTTTTAAATGAAACATACTTAATTATTGAAAGTAAAAGTACAAGTAAATGTAAAATGCAAAAAGGAGGGGGGAAAATTATTAAATTGCTCTATACACAGTTTGAGCAGCAAGATTGTGTTGTTTTATCTCTTTATTACATTGTTACTTTGAATTTAAAAAAATGACAAAATTTTTATTGTAATATTTAAATATAAGAAAATACAAATTTGTTAATTATACATTGATCATTCATGTTAATTCGTAGTGCATTATTTAAAATTTTAAAATGTAAATGTTGAAATTAACAATGAACAATACTTATATTATTTGCCATTTTAGAAAACTTGATGATTATCTAATGAAAATGTTACAGTGCAGATAAAAAAGGAACTGAAATCGAATATATTTCTGATTTGTTTCTGTCGCTGCATGATGAGGATATAGTTTGAATATGTAACTTTGCTGGATAACGAATGCATAACAGCAAATAAATGGATATAAACTAATGCAAATGAATGGTAACAATCGTGACATTAAACATTTGGTGTTTTTGTCACAATGTTTTAACCGCTTGAGGTATTACTAATGTTAGCATCCTCTCAGCCTCTAAGGCAAATATACTACTGTTCTCCACTAATGCAGCATCTAGTCAACAAACTAATTACTTTATAATGATATGAAAACTGTACTGTATAACATACCGTTTTGCCGCTTGGTGCAGTGCGCAGCCTCACGTCACGTGTCAAAACAAACTCTACGAGCATCAGTGATAGTTTTTATTTCACCTCTAGAGGTCGCTCTCGTACTGTATAATGACAGCGCACTCTTCTCAGCTGCTCCAGCAACGGATGCAACCCGGAAAATGAAATCAAATGCGGTTGTGCGAGCACTTGTTTGCATATGCTTGCTTGCAGTCTGTGTCCTTCGGGTTATTTTGTAGTAAGTAATGAAAATGCTTTGGGAAAATGTATCGGAGTAAAAGTAAACATTTTATTTAGGAAATGTAGTGGAGTAAAAGTAAAAGTTGACAGAAATATAAAAAAGTAAAGTACAGATTCTCCCAAAAAATATCACGTGAGGCACCTCTCAGCCTATCGTGTAATGGCAGTGACATCAGTCGCTACATTCCCTAGTCTGCCTTCTCTTAAAAAAATACATTTTTATCAAGCTAAAATCTACATAGAGTTCCTAATGACAGTATTGTTTAGTGTAAAACATGCTGAAGATTAGCAAACAGGCTGTCGATTAATTAAATGATTAGCTATTTCCCCACAAAAGCTGTTTAATCAGCGTAGTGAAGCCTCTCAACCATTGACATGCATTCAAAAAACAGCCTCTGGTCTCCTTCTCTGCATACCGCCAGGGGCAGGGCGTTAGCATTAGCCGTTATTGGCTAAAGCTTGCAGGCTTGCCTTCCAGTGGCTTTGGTTCACGTCCTTGAACTTGGAATTATTATCACTATCAACGCCTAAATGAATCTACAGCAGTCAGGTGGTACAGTGGCCACGTGGTACACCTGGGGGCTTTCAGAAAACTCCCAGTTTACAAGCTGTAATTACGAGCTCTACGAGGACGTGAATGCTTTTTACAAGCTAGAATCTCGTAACTATAGGAATTACGAGGCCGCGTGAACACACCTTGAATCTACAGCGGTCAGGTGGTACAGCGGCCATGTGGTACACCTGGGGGCTTTCAGAAAACTCCCAGTTTACAAGCTGTAATTACGAGCTCTACGAGGACGTGAACGCTTTTTACAAGCTAGAATCTCGTAACTACAGGAATTACGAGGCCGCGTGAATGCACCTTTGATGCACTTCACGTTGTTGATGACAAAGAATGGAATATGGATATTCTTTCTCTTTTTATTTTAATGTCATAACTGTAAAAAATCAAAAGTTGAGAAAACTTAAAGGTTTAAGGCAACAAACTTAAGCAGATTTTTGTGTTTTCTCAACTTGTTTTTGTAGGAGATTTTTGAGTTTTCTCAACTTTTTGTTGTATAAACTGAATACAACAAGTTGAGAAAACTCAAAAATCTGCTGAAGTTTGGGTAACTTTATAATAATGTTCAGTTATAAGTCACTTGTAAATTATTAGTTAATGATGAACTAATCATTTACAAAACATGATTATATGTTCATAAATGATTGATAAGTGATATGTTAACATTTTATGAATGTTTTATAAATTCAGTTATAGGTCATTTATAAATTATTAGATAATGTTCAACAAATCATTTACAAAACATGAATATACATTCATATATGATTAATAAGTGATATACTAACATTTTATGAATGTTTTATTAATTTGGCTATAGTTAATTTATAATTTATTAATTAATGATCAGTGATTAGTTAATGAGTATTAGTAAATTATCATTAGTAAATGCTCAGTATATGATTTAATGATGAAGTTGTAAGCTGGTCAATGTGCAAAAGCACAAACATGCAGGTATGCTAAAGCACTATTTTAAGAAGAGTAATTTATTTGTTTTGAAGTGGATAAACATTTATAAATGCCTTACAGTCAGGTGATTCCAGTGGATTATTTTAAATCCTTTCACTCATCAGCACAGACTTGTGTTCTGTGTGGAGTGTGTGGGGTCTAGTGATGAAGTGAACCTCTGAACCGGTTTTACCTTCCACTGAAGCTCACATCAGGTGCACAGAGTTAAACACTCCATGTGTGTCAGAGAAAACAGCTGTCTATACCCTCACCAGTCAGCACTTACACTGCAGTACACACTACAAAGTGTTCAACACCTGTTAAAGATGATGTGTAAACGCATGAATAAATCATTTACAAAGCTTTCTGCATACCCTATTCTAAAGTGTAAACTATTCTTCACTTGTAAATGTGTTACATGTCATTTGTAGACCTTTCTTTCCTATTACAAATTATTTGTATATGTATACAAGTCATTTATAACACTTTTTATAAAACCGGTTCAGAGGTTCACTTCATCACTAGACCCCACACACTCCACACAGAACACAAGCATGTGCTGATGAGTGAAAGGATTTAATATAATCCACTGGAATCACCTGACTGTAAGGCATTTATAAATGTTTATCCACTTAAAAACAAATAAATTACTCTTCTTAAAAATAGTGCTTTAGCATACCTGCATGTTTGTGCTTTTGAAAACTGACCAGCTTACAACTTCATCAATAAATCATATACTGAGCATTTACTAATGGTTTGTTCTTCATTTGTTCATGATTAACAATTGTTTATTGAGATAATGATACTAAACCAATTTTGTCATAAATACTTCAGTTATTATAAGTGATAAATAATGTCTTAACTAATAACTTATGAACCATCTGCTAATGATCTGTTTGATTTATTTGAGATAACTTACAACACATTTGAAAGTTAGCATAACACTTGTTAATCATTTATGAACGTATATTGTAATGTTTTGTAAATGATTCGTTCATCATTAGTAACTTATAAGTGTCTCATAACTGAACTAATAAAACATTTATAAAATGTTAACATATCACTTATTAATCATTTATGAACGTATAGCCATGTTTTGTAAATGATTTGTTCATAATTAACAAATAATTTATAAATGACGTATAACCGAATTTATAAAACATTCATAAAATATTAGTATATTAGTATATCACTTATCAAACATTTATAAATGTATATTCATGTTTTGTAAATGATTTGTTAATCATTATCTAATAATTCATAAATGACTTATAACTGAACGTTATTATAAAGTGTTACCGAAGTGGGTTGCCTTAAACTTTCAAGTTTTCTCAACTTTTGATTTTTTTTACAGTAAATATGGTACAAGATTATCCTATTTAAATCAATGTGATAAACGAGTCAGGTCAAAAATAATCTAAAAAGTAATGAAAAAGTAGTCGAAATACATTACCTAAAATAAGTAATCTAGATCACATTACTAATTTTTTTTTTTTACAATTACTAACTATATACATTTGATATATGCCATATGTGGGTGTGTGCGAGAAGGTTGGCAATGGTTAGGGTGGAGCACTTATCACTCTTTAAATTATAGCGTGCCCTTCTTCCCAGCCCCTTTGCTTGATGCCAGCACACCTGTGATCACATCTCCAGCCTCTTAATCATAAATCAGTTAGAAAAAAAAACAAAACAAAGATAAGTCTGATAAAATGTCTGCTGAGTTTGAACTTTGTCCAGGAAGAAAAATCGGGGGCTCCAACCCCTGTTTTATCATCGCTGAGATTGGACAGAACCATCAAGGAGACATAGAAATCGCCAAAAAAATGATCCGAATGGCCAAGGTAAAGTACTGCTTTATCAGATGTGAAGTCTGATACCGTGTTGATGTCGGTTCCTCGAGCAGAGGAACCCTAAAACCAGTTTGCATATAAAAAAATACAATTTAAAAGACTAATTTAAGTCAAGTTAAATTATATATATATATATATATATATATATATATATATATATATATATATATATATATATATATATATATATATCAATGATTTTACCTGTATTTTCTACGTAACTGAAGAAATGACCTTGAAACAGGACACAGAATGTGTTTTTCCATTTCACTGAGCTACTTTCCATTGTTTTTCAACATAAACATGCGCAAGGTTGAAGTCTTTAACTGCTTTGCTCTAAAAAGGTGCCGATCATTTTTAAGAACACGTCTCTAGACCTTGGAATTTTTCCCTCTGTTCGACTAACATTTGTCTCATGTTTTTAACCACAAGAACGGCCTATCCCTCCTGTTTAGTAACCATGGTAAATTCACTTAAAAAAAAAGGAAGACCCAGGTGAAAAAAACAAAAACATTTCAATAATGTACTTAAAGTGCTCTATTTTTGCGCACTAATTTTGAACTTAATATACAAAAAAATCTTCTTTAATACTTCTTAAGATAATATTAAGAACATCTAAGTGTACTCAACTGTGCTACTTTAGTACACTATGTGTTCAAATGTACTATAAGTAGTATCTAAATACATTTTTTAAATACAGAGATAATATATTAAAAGCACATTTTAGTTCATATTTCATGGTGTCTCAAAATAGCACAGTTGAGTACACTTAGATGTTCGTAAGATTATCTTAAGAAGTGCTAAAGAAGTACAAAATGAGTGCACGAAAATAGAGCACTTTAAGTACATTATAGAAATGTACTTCTTTTCACTTAAGGAACTTTCACAAATCTTAAGTCAATAATTAAAGAGGAAGTTTCTTTAAAACAGCTCCTGAGCTATAACTCACACATTGTATCACATCAAATAAACTTTTAGATTTCTTATATGGTGAAACTAATTTTTCATTCAAAAAATGCTGTTTATTGTCAACTAAATCCACTTCTACTTCCACATTTATCTCCATTCAGGACTGTGGAGCCGACTGTGCCAAGTTTCAAAAGAGCGAGATCGAACACAGATTCACCAAGCAGGCTCTGGAGCGTCCCTACACGTCCCCTCACGCCTGGGGCCCGACCTACGGGGCTCATAAGCACCATCTGGAGTTCAGTCACCAGCAGTACAGAGAGCTGCAACAGTACGCCAGTGAAGTTGGCATCTTCTTTACTGCATCAGGGATGGACGAGGTGAACAAATGAAAGAGGGTCCCAATGTTTATTATAGAGAATATATGCATGTTAACATGCAAATATCCCTTAGAGACCCCGTAGTTTGAAATGCATCTCATAACTTTTCCTCTCCCTACCTCAATCAGATGGCTGTAGAATTTCTTCATGAAATCAATGTGCCGTTTTTCAAAGTTGCCTCAGCTGACACCAACAATATCCCTTACCTGGAGAAAACAGCCAAAAAAGGTAAAACCCATTTCAAATAACCAGAAGCTGTTACAACAAATTTAAGAGAGTTGTTGCTGTAAACTTGTTCTCCTTTGACTGAGATCTGTCGTCTTCACTCCGAAGGTCTCATTGTTCCTCTATTTATCTAACATTTCAGACACTATCCACAGTGACTCACAAATGAGAACTGAATCTGAGTAGCTTCTCTTGTGCATTTGAAGTCAGTTATTCTGAAGCCCCTGGGCAATTACGTATTGACAGTGCTGATTGGCCAAAGAGCAGAGCGAATGAAACCTAGAAATCCTGGTGTGGATTTTCTGGAGTTTCACGTTGGGCTGGATTTAAGTCTGCAGAGAAATCGACATGTGTGAACTCCTCTTAATGTGTTAATGACTGAAACAATTACTTTATGTTCTCCCAGAAGCAGCCATATCTTGAAGCTGAAGTTTTGACTATTTTTATAGGTCGTCCCATGGTGATTTCTAGTGGAATGCAGTCTATGGAGACCATGCGCTGTGTTTACCAAACCGTCAAGAAACACAATCCCAATTTCACGTTCCTGCAGTGCACCAGCGCTTATCCACTGCCACTAGAGCACGTCAACCTCAGCCTGATCCCTGTAAGACATAAATAGCTTTAATCTCATTTTCATGATATTCATAAATTACTGAAGAAAATGTTTAATTTTTTTAGTAGTAGCAGAGTAGTTTGAAATCTTTCTTTCCGTTTTCCTATGCAGGAGTTCCAGAAGGAGTTTCCGGACATTCCCATAGGCTACTCTGGACATGAGACGGGCATCCATGTGTCTGTGGCTGCTGTGGCACTTGGGGCAAAGGTCCTGGAGCGTCATGTGACCCTGGATAAGAGCTGGAAAGGCAGTGACCATTCAGCATCACTGGAGCCGGCGGAGCTGGCAGAGCTGGTGAAAGCCATCAGGACGGTTGAGATGGCAATGGGCTCGCCAATCAAACAGATGCTGCCCTGTGAGGCTTCCTGTCACAGCAAGGTCAGATATAACGGTTGTTCTGGCAGACTTTAAAACCAAAAAATGATCAAAAGTCATTATATCAATGTGTATATTCTTTGTTTTAGTTGGGGAAGTCAGTGGTGGCCCGGAAACCATTGCAGAAGGGTCAGACATTAACTCTCGACATGCTGACAGTAAAAGTGGCCGAACCGCACGGCATGAGACCAGAGAACATCTTCAAACTGGTTGGCAAGAAAATCACTGTGGACCTGGAGAAAGATGCCACCATTACTGATGCCATAATACAAGACTGATGATCAGACACTAGTAAAAGTAAAAGGGCAGTGAATCTTATCTTATGCTTTTATAAAAATTTTAAATAATCTATCTATAATATATAATGGTAAAATATATCGAATCAGTCATTATTAACATTTTTATTACATTCTTATTGTTGTGACATCAGAAATATGTAAATATGTCTTGTATTGATTTTGCATATGCCTGTCATGTCATAAGTTTGCTCTTTATTGTAACCTGTCTCAGACTATTGCTATTATAAATGTGATGAACAAACACTTTGTCAAGTTTTTTTTTTTTTTTTATGCTCAGTTTCATAAGAACATTGTCAAGGAATTGGATAAAAAAAACAAAAAAACAAGAGTTATACCAAAAAAAATTAGGGATTTTTTGTTATTTATATAACAAAGAGATTTGAGAAGTGATATTAATTTAGTTTTGAAATGGGGATAGGATGGAATATTATTTGCAAACTTTTGTTTATGAATAAAGACTAAAATATAAAATAAAGAAATTAATGTACTCAAGGGGTCTATTTTTGTCATCAATATAATAAAAAAATAATATCTTTTATATTGAAAGAATGAGTAACATTAGTAGAATTGAAAATATAGGAGCCAAGGTCGGACCAAAATTGTTTGGATACAGGCCAATCATAAAACAGATGTGCAAATGTCTCCTCTGCTAGTTTATAAAAAGAACATGAGCTGTCAATGTCCAGATATTTAGAAATATTAGAGTTAACAGGATATACTTTGTGTAACATTTTGAAATGCATTTCTTTAGCTTTATTGGATATGCATTATTTTCCTGGTAAAAGTCATGCCTTTTTCCAGTCTATATCTTCTACCAAAGATCTCCAATAGAATTTTCCTCTCTGTGAAATTTTTTCATGAATTGGAAGATCTGGTGTACATTGGTACATTTCTTGTCCAAAAGATCAATTCCATCCAAGAACAAAGTAGATTGTATTCTGACTATTCTCCTTGGATTATATAGGGAGTGTCTTTTAACAAGATTAACGAAATTGTGGAAAGTCATAAATCGCATATGTAAAAAGGTTACCAAAGTCATCAAATAAAGAGAGAATACCATTAATATTATCTTGGAACCACCTGGGGAAAAATAAAGATTTATTTCTGACAGTGATATCACTGTTATTCCATAACACTGTTTTATAAGGTGAAAAACTATGAACATAACACAGCTTCCAAGCAAGGAGACATTGCTGATGAAATATGGACAAATAGGTAGTTTAGAAGGTAAATAATTACAGTTTAAAATCAGGGAAAGGCTACCAATTTTTTCAAATAATAAGTTAGGGATAAAGTACCAATCTTGGATTGGCAAGACATCTTTTAAGCCAATTTATTTGAAAGATATTTATCATGTCAGAAAAATCTAAAAAATCAATACCTCCTTCTGCTCTACTGTTAGAGAGCACCTCTTTTTTAATTTATGAGACTTCTTTTTCCAAATGAAATTTAAAAAAAATCGTATTGACTTCTTCTTTGGCAATTTTGTTCTCAACAAATAAGTATAAAGATAGATACAAACTGAGAGAGACCTTCTGCCTTTGATAGGAGGACTCTGCCATCTAACGACATGTCCCGCTGTAGCCATGATATTAAGAATATTTTTAGATTTAATTATCCTAGCAGAAAAGTTTAAGTGTTGTCTTGCCAAAAGATGTTTAGTAATAGGTATTTCACTGTGGACTTAACAGGAATATTTTCTATGGAATCATAATTAAAATCCTGGATAGGCATGATCACGCATTGTGAGATATTTAGTTTTAAACCAGAAGCATATGAAAAATGGTTAATTAAATCCAAAGCCTTTGACACACATTTTTCATCTTGGTGTCATCTGCGTTCTGTGAAATCTTAATCTCCCTCCCGAAAACAGAAATTCCTTTCAATTCTTGATTATGAACAATGCTCACAGATAACAACCCAGTAACTAATAAAAAAAAAAAAAATTAGAAATAGGGCAACCCTGCCAAACACCACGCTGTACATCAAATCTGTGAGAAGTGTCAAAAAGAATAACAACAAAACTATTTATTCCTTTATAAAACATAGAAATAGTGGAGATAAAAGAGTCCCCAAAACCAAACAACTTAAGTGATTTTAAACGAAAATGGTGTTTAATTGTGTCAAAGGCCTTGTAAAAATCAAGAAAGAGAATAAGACCTTGAAAGTGCATCTGCGTAATCCAACAAATATAGGACCAATCTTATATTGTTGGATATATTACAGCCTTTAAAAAACAGACTGTTTCAGATAAAACAGAATTGAGATTCAATTTTAATCTATTGGCATAAGTGGCAGCATTAGTTCAGCGTGAATGCCGCGAAAAACACATCCAAAACGGGAAAGAGCTTTGCGTTTGACTGTACAAATAGCTTTGACACAAACCCTGGGCTATATTTTTTAGAGACTGTGATGATATTTGATTGTTGTTACTTAAGAAAGCCACTAGATGGCACTGTGTTAAGTTATGTGTGGAGTACTATACAATTAAAATAAAAGAGAAGAAACCTAGCACATGTAAAAGCAAGAAATAAAAAGACAGACATGTTGTGACTGCACAGAAGACTCTTTATTAACAATGTCAAACAGAACATGGTACCAGGAGTTAAATCAAGAAAAGAACAGCCTTTTGTGAAAGCAACATAATGGATACCTTGAAGCCACCGGAGAATTTAAAGCTCACGGGAAATGTTGACAGCAACTGGCGCAGTTTCAGGCAGCACTTTGAGCTATACATGACAGCCATTGGGATGGACACAAAGCCAGAAACACGTAAGGTTGCTTTACTACTTACGATTGCTGGTCCACAGGCTATTGAAGTGTATAATACCTTTGTCTTTGATGAGAATGAAGACAAAAACAAGCTTGATGATGTGTTAGCCAAATTTACTGCTCACTGTTCACCCAAAAAGAACGAAACTTATGAAAGATATGTATTTCGTTCACGTGTGCAGCAACAGCAAGAAACGTTTGATAACTTCCTGACTGACCTCAGACTCAAAGCAAAGACATGCAATTTTGACCAGCTAAATGAATCTATGATAAGAGATCAAATCGTCTTTGGCATCAGTGATGCAAAGGTCAGACAACGTTTACTGAGAGAAACAGAGCTCACTTTGCAAGAGGCAATTAAAATTTGTCAGGCCAGTGAACTTGCTCAACTTCATGTGAAAACATTTGGTGAGATGATGCCAAAGACTGCGTCTTCAAATGCAGATGCCACAATCAGTGCAGTATCTTTCAAAGGAAAGCGACGCATGTCCAGAGCTGTAAAACAGAAGGATGGAGCTTATAGCTGCAAACGATGTGGTACCGAACATCTGCCTAAGCAGTGTCCAGCTTTTGGAAAACAATGTGCGAAGTGTAATGGTAAAAATCATTTCGCAAAACAGTGTTTTTCTAAAGGAAAAGTGAGACAAAAAGAGCGATCTGTCAAAATGATAGAAGAAACTGACCTGAGCGACACATTTTTCGTCGGCATGGTAAACTGTGAAAATATGCTAGAATCTGAGAACATATATAATGGACAGGTATCAATTGATGCACAAAGTCAAGAGGATGCTGTCAAAAATGACAAATGGATAGCACCACTGGAGATTAATGGAGCGCTGGTCACTCTCAAGCTTGACACTGGTGCAAAAGCAAACTTAATCAGCATGTCAGACATCAAAAAAATGACAGACAAGCCAAAAATCAAGAGAAAGTCAATACTGCTCAAGGACTACAATGGACAAAGCATTGACTCGTTAGGAATATGCAAGCTAAAAGTAGCAGTGAAAAACAAAGTGCATCATTTACTGTTCTCTGTTGTTGCTGAGAACCTGGAGTCCCTGCTTGGTGACAAAGCCTGCGAGAGCTTGAATCTTGTCAAAAGGGTGTACCACATTAACCATGACAACTCAGTGTTGAGCACAAGTAACTCTGTGGATGACATAATGCAGAGCTTTGCAGATGTTTTCAAAGGATTTGGTGTCTTACCTTATGTTTACAAGATCCAGCTGAAAGAAAGTGCACAACCTGTGGTGCATTCTGCACGTCGGGTCCCAGCACCTCTCAAGGATCGTCTAAAGAAAGAATTAGACAGGATGACCACATTAGGAGTAATCAAAAGAGTTGAAGAGCCAACGGACTGGGTGAACTCCATGGTGTGTGTGAAGAAAAAGAATGGAGATTTAAGAGTGTGCATGGATCCAAAAGATCTGAACGACAACATAAAGCGTGAGCACTATCAAATACCAAAGCGAAGAAATAATGAATGAAATGACAGGTGCCAAATATTTCACAAAGCTTGATGCCTCACAAGGATTTTGGCAAATACGTCTGGACGAGAACAGCTCAAAGTACTGTACCTTCAACACTCCATTTGGTAGATATTCGTTTCTCAGACTACCATTTGGAATTGTCTCTGCATCAGAAATATTCCACAGAGCGATGGAGAACATCATTGAAGGACTTGAAGGAGTCAGAGCATACATAGATGACATCATCATTTGGGGATCTTCACTTCAGGAGCATAATAACAGACTGACCAAAGTGCTGCAGAAAATCAGATCGAGTGGATTGAAACTAAACAAAAACAAATGTCAGTTTGGTGTGCAAGAACTTGTGTTTCTGGGAGATAAGCTGTCAAGTCAAGGGATACAGCCAGACAACGAGAAGATCAATGCCATTCTAGAAATGAAAAGTCCTACAGACAGAAAAGAAGTACAGCGTGTGATGGGAATGGTGAACTACATAGGAAAGTTCATTCCGTATCTTTCGGCAAAAACATCATGCCTACGAGAACTCCTACAAAAGACAACAGACTTTGTGTGGACAGATGAACATGAGGCTGAATGGCAGCAGTTGAAATTAACGTTGACCTCTGCACCCATATTGCAGTTCTTTGATCCAACTAAGAAAACCAAAGTGTCCACAGATGCCTCCAAGAATGGTCTTGGTGCAGTTTTATTGCAAGCTGATGATGATATCTGGAAACCAGTAGCGTATGCAAGCAGATCCATGACTGATTCTGAGTGTCGATATGCACAAATCGAGAAAGAGTGCTTAGGATTAGTCTTTGGGCTGGAGAAATTTCATAACTATGTATATGGTCTTCCCACCTTCACTGCTGAAACAGATCATCGTCCACTAATTGCAATAGTAAAAAAGAATCTGAATGAAATGACACCAAGGATTCAAAGACTAATGATGAAATTGCAGAGGTACGATTTCGATTTGGTTTATACGCCTGGCAAATACTTAGTGCTGGCAGATACCCTCTCACGAGCACCCATAAGAAGCAGTGAGAGTGCAACAGAAGAAGATGTTAAGATTCATGTGAACATGGTACGTACTGCTTTTCCTGTGTCAGATGCAAAGTCAAAGCAAATAGCAGAGGAAACCAAAAAAGACACTGAATTGCAAGCTGTCATTGACAACATGGATAATGGATGGCTGAGGGGTTCATCTCCAAAATACAATGACATCAGAGGTGATCTTTGTGCTGTGGATGGAATTCTCCTGAAACAAAACAGAATCGTCATTCCACAAAGCTTGAGACAAGACATACTATACAGAATTCATGAAGGTCATCTCGGTGTAGAAAAATGTAAGAGGAGAGCGAGAGATACAGTTTTCTGGCCTGGAATGAACAAAGACATCGAAAATCTGGTGAGACAGTGTGACACGTGTCAGAAATTCAGAAATAAGCAAATCAAAGAGCCAATGATAATTCCAGACTTACCAGCATCACCCTGGGAGAAGGTTGGAATGGATCTCTTCCATCTGAAAGGCAATAATTATCTAGTGGTGATCGACTACTACTCAAATTATCCTGAATTGGCTTTACTATCTAGCATGTCTACAAAGTGCGTAATTACACATGCAAAATCAATTTTTGCAAGACATGGCATACCACAGACTGTCATCAGTGACAATGGCCCATGCTTCAGCAGCAAAGAATGGCAAGAGTTTTCAGTGCAATATGACTTCAAACATGTCACTTCTAGTCCAGAGTATGCTCAGTCAAATGGCAAGGCTGAGAAAGGTGTTCATATTCTCAAGCAACTTCTGAAAAGGCTGCTGACAGCAAGTCTGATCCATACCTTGCTTTGCTCAATTACAGAACCTCTCCATTGGAGTGTGGTATGGCTCCAGCTGAGATGCTGATGAATCGGAAACTTCGCACCACACTGCCATCTTGTTCAAAACAAAAAGGGCATGTCACAATGGAGCAGAAACTCAAGCAATTGAAAGAAAAACAAAAGTTCTACTATGACAGGTCTGCAAAACGTCTGCGACCACTGGTGATGGATGACGTTGTCAGAATCAGGAGTGATGAGAACTGGAGCAAAAAGGCTACAGTTATGCAAGAAGTAGCTCCAAGATCTTATACGGTGAAAACAGATGATGGACAAATCCTCAGACGTAACAGACGTGATCTGCTAAAGACTGAGAAAGAAGTAGAAGACTTGGATCAAAGCAATGCTGTGTCTGACTCAACTGCGCTGTCCAAAACAACTGACCGCAAAACTGATTTGCACACAGATACTCAAACATCAGACAGTCACACAGTTGCACTTAGAAGATCTACAAGACATATTAAAAAACCTGATAGATTGAACCTGTAAGAAATTGCTTTAAATATAGGAGGAAATGTTATTATTTTTTTTTAGTTTATAAGTTTCATTAGCTGTTTAATAAGTGCAAGTTTGAATGTGTTATATAAATACATTAAGTTTATTTTTTGATGTTTTCTTTAAAGAAAGGGGGATGTGATGATATTTGATTGTTGTTACTTAAGAAAGCCACTAGATGGCACTGTGTTAAGTTATGTGTGGAGTACTATACAATTAAAATAAAAGAGAAGAAACCTAGCACATGTAAAAGCAAGAAATAAAAAGACAGACATGTTGTGACTGCACAGAAGACTCTTTATTAACAATGTCAAACAGAACAGAGACTGCTGAAAGCTACAGAAAAAAAGCAAATTGATCGCTGCAATTCAACGAAACAACTGGACTCCAGGAAGAAAAACATGGATTTGCAGTTATAATTGCCTACGAGTTTTAGGGCTGGACGATATATAACATTGATATAAGTGATCACTCCGATTTAGACCTACCTATATTGTATTTCTATAAAGCATTCACTTCACAGGCAGATTTGCTTAAATGTATTTCCCCGGCGTCGGAGTCAGGCACATTAATGTCACGATTCCTGGCAGATGTCAATATCCATGGATTAGTTTTCTTTGAAACGTTATAAGGAACACTTTCTAGCCCAACCTTTAGTGTAATTCGTTTGTTTCACTCTCGTTTTCGCAGTTTCCTCTATTGAATCCTGTCATACAGCAGCTTCTTTTGCCACTGAGGGAGCGCGTTCTGGCGGGAAACTTTTCTGTTTCGAATCGCTTGAAACACAGCATGTTGGGGACACCTGCTGGTCAAAACTATGTAAATGCAATGAGAACACAGACCTTTCACAAACCACGTTCTTATAAGCAGTAGCGGTTTTAGGCACGGGCGAACCGGGCAGCCGCCCGGGGCGTCATTTTTTCGTGACACATTGGGGGCGGCAGCACGAGCAGATTAAAAAAAAAAAAAAAAAAATCTGCGTCGCGAGGCGGTTTTTCATCATTTATATAATTTCACTGTGTGTGGAATTGGCAAATTGGCGCTCCCTGCAGCTGCCGGCGCCCCTACTTGCTGAAAATGTACCATGCACAGAAGCTGTGTGTTGTGAGAGAAGTGTAAAAGGGGGTGGGGCGAGAGGCGCGGGCGACATTTCACCTCTGGGTCTCTCTCAAATGGAACGTACAGGACGGGGGGGGGGGGGGGGGGGGACAAGGTTGCGTTCCAGTTCGGTTTTTAAATGCCCTTCCCTCGCTAACTTCACTCGGTCTCGTTGACTCGGATGTACATCATTGCTTACGTTGCACGAGTGCCCACTTCTGGCGGAACCTTTGTATGGGCTGAACTGGAACATCCTAAGCCCTTGATCACTTGGAATCCGCAATGGAACTGATTTATTATTTATTTTTTCCCCTTACAAAATTGTTTAATACAGCATTCTATGTATATATGTGTGTTTTAAATGTTTAAAAAATAATTCATATATCATAGAGTTGTTTGTGGTGGGGTAAAATAAACGCGATATGCGGTGACGTCACAATCGTGTTGCATTGTGGGTTATGGAGCTGCCTGAAGTGTACATATGAAGTAGACTCGCTCCCTCGGTCAAAATCGAGGGAGCGAGGGTCTGTCCATATAAACTTCCCTCGTCCACTTCACGAAGTGGAACGCACTTCAAAATGGCGGCAGGGATTCCCCCGAGGGGAAGTGTGTAGGGAAGTTCGCGAGAGCGTGTTTAAACCGAACTGGAACGCAGCCCAGTAATATAATTAATAATAGGCTAAAGTCAGTCACACACCTCGACTTTCTTCCAAACAATGCACATTTCATTCATAATGTTATAATACATATTTTATTTGTATAATATTCTTAATATTTTTTGTTGATAATAATATTGTTGCTCTCTGCTTTTGTTACTTTTTATATATCTGATTTTATATATTTTTGGCATATTAATATAGTGTATATTTATTTAAGTTCTGATAACTTATACTCATATTTTGTGCAGAATGGTGTTCATTGTCCTTTGGCAATGTTGGAGGTGGAAATTGTGCAATACCCCACAATACCCCACAAATTTGCCCCTATTTAAAAAATGGCTGGGTAAAAACAACCCAATCCATGGTTTTGTCCATATTTAACCCAGCAGTTTTTAGACTGTATAGCACAAAATTGTCCAGTCATGATTTCCTGTTCCACAGGAGTATAAACATGAGGAAACACAAAGGCCAAATTCCTGTAATCATTCATCACATGTGCAGCAAAAGATGGTTGAGCTTCACAAACTAGAGAGTGACTGTAAGAAAATAGCTAAAGGGTCATTCTACAGAAACGTCCACTTTTCTGTCCCTATGACTTTACAGAAATATTACACTTGAAAAAAACTTTAGGATTACAATTTTTTTTATATTTTAATATGAAACAATATGTTTTTTGAACAATTAAACCTTCTTGAGCCATCAGTGTGGCAATATATATATTTTTTTTATTAATTATAAAAATTCCAAACACCACAGAAGCTCTCGTCCCCAGCGTGCCGGACTGCGGTCAAGCCCGCCGCCACCCAGAAATGAGCGGTCAATCTAGCCGCCCCTATATTTCGCGGTCCGCGCATACACTTGGTATTACGGTAAGACTGTCTGTGAACCGATCTGAACGTGATTTCACATTCATTCATTTATTCAGTCAGTCAGTCAGTCAATAAAAATAACTAAAAAAAAAAATATTTCACAGCTCAATTTCACCTGAAAATGATAGTAAACCTCAAAGCCTGACATTGTATGCTGCTGAATTCCAAAATTAAAGCCCTCCAACACTCATACGCTGTTTTGTCCATACATTGTGAAACTGAATACATTTCACAGAACTATTTTACCTCGTGTGGAGAGGACACCTTATCACAGTGTTAACGGCATCGTTTCAGCAGGATATTCTGATGTTGGATTCCAAAATAAGAGCCCCCCAAAACTCATGTTTGTGCTGTTTTGTTCATATTTTCAGAAATTCATAAAAAATAAAATCCTAGTTTCCACAGACTAATTTCAACTCAGCTGGAGAGAACACCTTCTCTCAGTGTCAACTGCACCGTTTCAAGACATTCTGATGTTGCATTCCAAAATAAGAGACCCCAAAACTCATGTTTCTGCTGTTTTGCTCATATTTTCAGAAATTCATAAAAAATAAAATCCTAGTTTCCACAGACTAATTTCACCTCAGCTGGAGAGGAAACATTCTCACAGTGTCAACTGCACCGTTTCAAGACATTCTGATGTTGCATTCCAAAATAAGAGCCCCTCAAAACTCATGTTTCTGCTGTTTTGCTCATATTTTCAGAAATTCATAAAAAATAAAATCCTAGTTTCCACAGACTAATTTCACCTCAGCTAGAGAGGACACATTCTCACAGTGTCAACTGCACCGTTTCAAGACATTCTGATGTTGCATTCCAAAATAAGAGCCCCCCAAAACTCATGTTTCTGCAGTTTTGCTCATATTTTCAGAAATTCATAAAAAATAAAATCCTAGTTTCCACAGACCAATTTCAACTCAGCTGGAGAGAACACCTTCTCTCAGTGTCAACTGCACCGTTTCAAGACATTCTGATGTTGCATTCCAAAATAAGAGACCCCAAAACTCATGTTTCTGCTGTTTTGCTCATATTTTCAGAAATTCATAAAAAATAAAATCCTAGTTTCCACAGACTAATTTCACCTCAGCTGGAGAGGAAACATTCTCACAGTGTCAACTGCACCGTTTCAAGACATTCTGATGTTGCATTCCAAAATAAGAGCCCCTCAAAACTCATGTTTCTGCTGTTTTGCTCATATTTTCAGAAATTCATAAAAAATAAAATCCTAGTTTCCACAGACTAATTTCACCTCAGCTGGAGAGGAAACATTCTCACAGTGTCAACTGCACCGTTTCAAGACATTCTGATGTTGCATTCCAAAATAAGAGACCCCAAAACTCATGTTTCTGCTGTTTTGCTCATATTTTCAGAAATTCATAAAAAATAAAATCCTAGTTTCCACAGACTAATTTCACCTCAGCTAGAGAGGACACATTCTCACAGTGTCAACTGCACCGTTTCAGGACATTCTGATGTGGCATTCCAAAATAAGAGCCCCCCAAAACTCATGTTTCTGCAGTTTTGCTCATATTTTCAGAAATTCATAAAAAATAAAATCCTAGTTTCCACAGACCAATTTCAACTCAGCTGGAGAGGACACCTTCTCTCAGTGTCAACTGCACCGTTTCAAGACATTCTGATGTTGCATTCCAAAATAAGAGACCCCAAAACTCATGTTTCTGCTGTTTTGCTCATATTTTCAGAAATTCATAAAAAATAAAATCCTAGTTTCCACAGACTAATTTCACCTCAGCTGGAGAGGACACATTTTCACAGTGTCAACTGCACCGTTTCAAGACATTCTGATGTTGCATTCCAAAATAAGAGCCCCTCAAAACTCATGTTTCTGCTGTTTTGCTCATATTTTCAGAAATTCATAAAAAATAAAATCCTAGTTTCCACAGACTAATTTCACCTCAGCTGGAGAGGACACATTCTCACAGTGTCAACTGCACCGTTTCAGGACATTCTGATGTGGCATTCCAAAATAAGAGCCCCCCAAAACTCATGTTTCTGCAGTTTTGCTCATATTTTCAGAAATTCATAAAAAATAAAATCCTAGTTTCCACAGACTAATTTCACCTCAGATGGACAGTTCACCTTGTCACAGTGTCAACTGCACCGTTTCAAGACATTCTGATGTTGCATTCCAAAATAAGAGACCCCAAAACTCATGTTTCTGCTGTTTTGCTCATATTTTCAGAAATTCATAAAAAATAAAATCCTAGTTTCCACAGACTAATTTCACCTCAGCTGGAGAGGGCACATTCTCACAGTGTCAACTGCACCGTTTCAAGACATTCTGATGTTGCATTCCAAAATAAGAGCCCCATCAAAACTCATGTTTCTGCTGTTTTGCTCATATTTCCAGAAATTCATAAAAAATAAAATCCTAGTTTCCACAGACTAATTTCATCTCAGCTGGAGAGGAAACATTCTCACAGTGTCAACTGCACCGTTTCAGGACATTCTGATGTGGCATTCCAAAATAAGAGCCCCCCAAAACTCATGTTTCTGCAGTTTTGCTCATATTTTCAGAAATTCATAAAAAATAAAATCCTAGTTTCCACAGACTAATTTCACCTCAGCTGGAGAGGAAACATTCTCACAGTGTCAACTGCACCGTTTCAATACATTCTGATGTTGCATTCCAAAATAAGAGCCCCTCAAAACTCATGTTTCTGCTGTTTTGCTCATATTTTCAGAAATTCATAAAAAATAAAATCCTAGTTTCCACAGACTAATTTCACCTCAGCTGGAGAGGACACATTCTCACAGTGTCAACTGCACCGTTTCAAGACATTCTGATGTTGCATTCCAAAATAAGAGCCCCCCAAAACTCATGTTTCTGCAGTTTTGCTCATATTTTCAGAAATTCATAAAAAATAAAATCCTAGTTTCCACAGACTAATTTCACCTCAGCTGGAGAGGAAACATTCTCACAGTGTCAACTGCACCGTTTCAATACATTCTGATGTTGCATTCCAAAATAAGAGCCCCTCAAAACTCATGTTTCTGCTGTTTTGCTCATATTTTCAGAAATTCATAAAAAATAAAATCCTAGTTTCCACAGACTAATTTCACCTCAGCTGGAGAGGACACATTCTCACAGTGTCAACTGCACCGTTTCAGGACATTCTGATGTGGCATTCCAAAATAAGAGCCCCCCAAAACTCATGTTTCTGCTGTTTTGCTCATATTTTCAGAAATTCATAAAAAATAAAATCCTAGTTTCCACAGACTAATTTCACCTCAGATGGACAGTTCACCTTGTCACAGTGTCAACTGCACCGTTTCAAGACATTCTGATGTTGCATTCCAAAATAAGAGCCCCTCAAAACTCATGTTTCTGCTGTTTTGCTCATATTTTCATATTTTCAGAAATTCATAATAAATAAAATCCTAGTTTCCACAGACCAATGTCAACTCAGCTGGAGAGGACACCTTCTCACAGTGTCAACTGCACCGTTTCAAGACATTCTGATGTTGCATTCCAAAATAAGAGCCCCCCAAAACTCATGTTTCTGCTGTTTTGCTCATATTTTCATATTTTCTGAAATTCATAAAAAATAAAATCCTAGTTTCCACAGACTAATTTCACCTCAGGTGGAGAGGACACATTCTCACAGTGTCAACTGCACCTTTTCAGGACAATCTGATGTTGTATTCCAAAATAAGAGCCCCCCAAACTTCATATCTATGCACTGTTTTGTCTATACATTCAGAAAATCATAAAAATAAAAGTCTTAGTTTTCACAGACCAATTTCACCTCAGCTGGAGAGTACACCTTCTCACAGTTTCAGCTACACTGTTTCAGGACATTCTGATGTTGTATTCCAAAATAGGAGCCCCCCAAAACTCATGTTTCGGCTGTTTTGTCTATACATTCAGAAAATCATAAAAATAAAAGTTCTAGTTTCCACAAATCAATTGCACCTCAGCTGGAGAGTACACCTTCTCACAGTTTCAGCTACACTGTTTCAGGACATTCTGATGTTGTATTCCAAAATAGAAGCCCCCCAAAATCTCATATATACACTTTGTCTAAAGGATTTTATTTTTTATGAATTTCTGAAAATATGAGCAAAACAGCAGAAACATGAGTTTTGGGGGGCTCTTATTTTGGAATGCAACATCAGAATGTCTTGAAACGGTGCAGTTGACACTGTGAGAAGGTGTCCTCTCCAGCTGAGGTGAAATTGGTCTGTGGAAACTAGGATTTTATTTTTTATGAATTTCTGAAAATATGAGCAAAACTGCAGAAACATGAGTTTTGGGGGGCTCTTATTTTGGAATGCCACATCAGAATGTCCTGAAACTGTGTAGTTGACACCGTGACAAGGTGTACTGTCCACCTGAGGTGAATTTGGTTTGTGGAAACTAGGACTTTTATTTTTATGATTTTCTGAATGTATAGACAAAACAGCGCACTTTGTCTATACATTCAGAAGATCATTTAAAAGAAAAGTCCTAGTTTCCACAGAACAATTTAATGTCAGATGGGGTGTACACCTTATCACAGTGTCAAATACACCGTTACAGTACATTCTGACGTTGTATTCCAAACTGTGTATGAAGTTTGGGGGGCTCTAATTTTGGAATACAACATCAGAATGTCCTGAAACTATGTAGGTGACACCGTGACAAGGTGTACTGTCCACCTGAGGTGAATTTGGTTTGTGGAAACTAGGACTTTTCTTTTTATGATTTTCTGAATGTATAGACAAAACAGCGCATAGATATGAAGTTTGGGGGGCTTTTATTTTGGGACACAACATCAGAATGTCCTGAAACGATGTAGGTGACACTATGAGAAGGTGTATTCTCCATCTTAGGTGAATTTGTTTTGTGGAAACTAGGACTTTTATTTTTATGATTTTCTGAACGTATAGTCAAAACAGCGCATAGATATGAAGTTTGGGGGGCTCTTATTTTGGAATGCAACATCAGAATGTCTTGAAACGGTGCAGTTGACACTGTGACAAGGTGAACTGTCCATCTGAGGTGAAATTGGTCTGTGGAAACTAGGATTTTATTTTTTATGAATTTCTGAAAATATGAGCAAAACTGCAGAAACATGAGATTTGGGGGGCTCTTATTTTGGAATGCCACATCAGAATGTCCTGAAACTGTGTAGTTTACACCGTGACAAGGTGTACTGTCCACCTGAGGTGAATTTGGTTTGTGGAAACTAGGACTTTTATTTTTATGATTTTCTGAATGTATAGACAAAACAGCGCATAGATATGAAGTTTGGGGGGCTCTTATTTTGGAATGCAACATCAGAATGTCTTGAAACGGTGCAGTAGACCTTTTTCACAAGAATCGGAAATCACGTGACGCAGGGTAAAGTTAGTTCCGCTATGCGTCTACGGCTATTACATTGATATGCTCTTTTCTCAAATATCGCTTCTTACCTTTTCTGTTTTGTCTGTTTTCCAAATAGCTTTTGTATAATCTACAAATAAATTATTTTCTACTTGTTTGTAGCTTATACAGCCACTCAGACCGTTGATCGAATTTACCGGAAGATGGATTTATATCACCAGTTGTCATACAGCAAAGGCTACGCATTCAGCAATTTCCCAGATCGTATTACGTACTACGAACATTTATATAATTTATTAATTAAAAAAATTAACTCCCAATATATACTTTAATGTGGGATATAAAGTCGTGAGATACATAATATTGTCGTGAGTTTAATAGCTACGTTTTAAAAAATATATAGCATGTCTCATATGGCATCACATCCCACATTCAAGCATATGTTATCATTAATCCTGATCGATTAAAATGATTAAACTAAGACATAATTTCCAAAACCACACTGTACACAACTATCAGTCTTTGCATGTTGCAATTGCACAACAATGCTGCGCATAATACACACTTTAAGATGATGATGACAGGAAAATGAGTGAGAGATGACTGAATTGTTTATATCCAGAAATATCATGGTGCGAGCAGTCCTGCTTCACGAATCAGAGGATCAGGCTTGTGTGATAAGGGATCTACCAGTCGATCATTTCCCCAGCACGTCGCTAAAAACACTCTATACATCTCATTATGTGCATACTATCCACCCTAAATAGTACTGAATATTAATAATGTCACATAGTATGCACGTTTAGACACAGACACTGTCTTTACAGCACATGGAGCGCGATAATGCACAGCCGCGCCAAACATACACGAAGAATATAACCAGTTTAACCGCCATCACTTCAAATTATTTATTAAATTTAGCTCTTAATGCGAGCTCTGTAGTCTCACCAATAATTCACCAAGGCCGTTCAAACATTTTCAAGACATTTAATTCGTAAAACGACTTTGATTCCCGAACTGGTTCTGATCGAGGCTATCTATCACTGTAACCGGAAAATCTTTTACACTGCGTGGCTCATTCCGGAAGCCAAAAACCCGGAAGTGTGAAAAAGGTCTGTCGACACCGTGACAAGGTGTACTGTCCACCTGAGGTGAATTTGGTTTGTGGAAACTAGGACTTTTATTTTTATGATTTTCTGAATGTATAGACAAAACAGCGCATAGATATGAAGTTTGGGGGGCTCTTATTTTGGAATACAACATCAGAATGTCCTGAAACGGTGCAGTTGACACTGTGAGAATGTGTCCTCTCCACCTGAGGTGAAATTGGTCTGTGGAAACTAGGATTTTATTTTTTATGAATTTCTGAAAATATGAAAATATGAGCAAAACAGCAGAAACATGAGATTTGAGGGGCTCTTATTTTGGAATGCAACATCAGAATGTCTTGAAACGGTGCAGTTGACACTGTGACAAGGTGAACTGTCCATCTGAGGTGAAATTATTCTGTGGAAACTAGGATTTTATTTTTTATGAATTTCTGAAAATATGAGCAAAACAGCAGAAACATGAGTTTTGGGGGGCTCTTATTTTGGAATGCAACATCAGAATGTCTTGAAACGGTGCAGTTGACACTGTGAGAAGGTGTCCTCTCCAGCTGAGGTGAAATTGGTCTGTGGAAACTAGGATTTAATTTTTTATGAATTTCTGAAAATATGAGCAAAACTGCAGAAACATGAGTTTTGGGGGGCTCTTATTTTGGAATGCCACATCAGAATGTCCTGAAACGGTGCAGTTGACACTGTGAGAATGTGTCCTCTCCAGCTGAGGTAAAATTAGTCTGTGGAAACTAGGATTTTATTTTTTATGAATTTCTGAAAATTTGAGCAAAACAGCAGAAACATGAGTTTTGGGGGGCTCTTATTTTGGAATGCAACATCAGAATGTCTTGAAACGGTGCAGTTGACACCGTGAGAATGTGTCCTCTCCACCTGAGGTGAAATTAGTCTGTGGAAACTAGGATTTTATTTTTTATGAATTTCTGAAAATATGAGCAAAACCGCAGAAACATGAGGTTTGAGGGGCTCTTATTTTGGAATGCAACATCAGAATGTCTTGAAACGGTGCAGTTGACACTGTGAGAATGTGTCCTCTCCACCTCAGGTGAAATTATTCTGTGGAAACTAGGATTTTATTTTTTATGAATTTCTGAAAATATGAGCAAAACAGCAGAAACATGAGGTTTGAGGGGCTCTTATTTTGGAATGCAACATCGGAATGCCTTGAAACGGTGCAGTTGACACTGTGAGAATGTGTCCTCTCCAGCTGAGGTGAAAATAGTCTGTGGAAACTAGGATTTTATTTTTTATGAATTTCTGAAAATATGAACAAAACAGCACAAACATGAGTTTTGGGGGGGTTCTTATTTTGGAATCCAACATCAGAATATCCTGCTGAAACGGTGCCGTTAACACTGTGATAAGGTGTCCTCTCCACACGAGGTAAAATAGTTCTGTGAAATGTATTCAGTTTCACAATGTATGGACAAAACAGCGTATGAGTGTTGGAGGGCTTTAATTTTGGAATTCAGCAGCATACAATGTCAGGCTTTGAGGTTTACTATCATTTTCAGGTGAAATTGAGCTGTGAAATATTTTTTTTTTAGTTATTTTTATTGACTGACTGACTGACTGAATAAATGAATGAATGTGAAATCACGTTCAGATCGGTTCACAGACAGTCTTACCGTAATACCAAGTGTATGCGCGGACCGCGAAATATAGGGGCGGCTAGATTGACCGCTCATTTCTGGGTGGCGGCTGGCTTGACCGCAGTCAGTCACGCTTTATTTTGTTTTTTCTACCATTTCAAATACAATAATGCATGGGCGTAGGTTTAGGGGGGGACGCTAGGTACTAGTCCCTATCAATATTTTGAGATGACAAATTTGTCCCCACCAATATTTAGCAAGCTCCTTTGAACTGCTATTTGGATCTTTGCATTGGTTTTTGGATCGATTCTAACGGCCATGAGTCAGGACGACGACAGTACAAGAAACGCCAATTTGATTGGCGGCGAGGTATCTGACAGGCTACACGCGCGGGCGGGGACTACTTTTGTGCTTGCACTAGCAGGGCTGTCTCTCTGCCACATACAAAGGCCAGAGTAAAAAAACATTTTAATATTCCGGGTTTTTTTGCCCCTCTTTGAACTTTGTAGATGCCACCCAAGAAGAAGAAAGGGGACATAAGAAGCAACCTATTGACTAAAGATGAAAATAAAGCATCCAACTGAAGCCCAAAAATGAAAGCAGAAGATCATAGAAAATAGGCTAGTGCTAAATTACAAAAAGGGGAAAATATTTCAGTCTTTGCTGAGACATTATTATTATTAGGCTATTATTATTATTATTATTATTATATATTGCCCAAGCGTATTTACCCCATCGCCAGCTCTGCTAATGGTCAGCTACCGGGACTTTTCCATGCCTAGCCAATAAGTCTAGAGTTGTTTCTTTATTATTTTTTTTTTTACTATACATGAATTATCATGATGCACCGATCGAAATTAGCCTACTGAAAATATATTGTTAGACCAGCTAAAATAGCCTATATTGTAAGACCAAAAATATCTTATCGATTAATTAAGTAATAAAGACATGTAATAAAGTAATAAAGAAATTTATAAAAATAAATAAATAAATAAATAAATAAAAAAGGAAAGAAAGACGTCTATTGCTTCAGTCTTATTCAAAGGCCGCGGAAACATGGGTTCATTTGTTACGCAATCCATTCCACACTCGACGTTCTTGGTTTTCTTCCCATTTATTAAATATAGGCAATTGGTTGATGAAACATTGATTGAAATTAAGATACAATTTCTACAAAACGAAATTCACTTTAAAGAAAGACTTGCTATAAAACAAAACTTAATGAAGTGGTCAAACTCAAGTCTGACCCGCTGCATGTCTCCCAACATTGCGCATCCGTCATACTATTCAATTATCATAATCATCGAGATGAAATTAAATAATAATAATAATAAGCTATAGCCCACTATTGTTACAGATCCCGTGTTCCCCTGGACTCTATTTCCCAAGATCCTTCTGTTCTCCACACCTGCACTCACTTCCCTCGTCAGCTCCTCATCGTCACTCATCACCTGCACCTGGACTCTATTGTCAGCACTCCCCATATATTGCACTCACTCCCTTCACTCCTCGTCCGTTCTCTGTTTGTGTTAGTGTTTGTATGGTGTTCTCTGCCTTCGTTTATATTAAAGTATTGAATGTATTGTGGAAATCCGTATCTGCCTCATCTCTACACCAGCATCCGTAACAGAAGAACGGACCACAACCGACCGGATTTCCACAATCTAGAAATATGGAGACACTCCCCGGCTCCCTGGCTACCGCTCCTCCAACGCCTCTCACTCACCTTTCTGCTGGCGATCGCCTCATCGGGCTTCTTCAGGTTGGTCGTTCACTGGAGAGGTATGTGGAGGAGTTCGTTGAGCTGGCTTATCTGACTGACTGGCCCGATGCTAATTTAATCGCCCTGTTTTTGGACGGTCTGGATGACAACACTCTCCGTCTCCATGAACCTGATTATCGTCTCTCCTTAAGTGAAACTATCAATTTTATTTTGTTTTTGAATAATTCCAAATTCTATGTGGATGAGTGTTGGTCTCCAGTCCGTCCAGAAACACGGTCGGCTGGGCCAGTTAGTCAGCCTCCGTATTCCTCCGCTTACCCCTCTAGTGAACGTCCTTCCTGCCCCACGTTGGACCCAGACTCTCCTGCTGGGTCCGGAAAGCGGAAGAGGAGGAAAAAACCTGCTCCAGAGCCCGCTCCAGTGTCTCCAAAGCCCGCTCCAGTATCTCCAGAGCCCGCTCCAGTGTCTCCAGAGCCCGCTCCAGTGTCTCCAGAGCCCGCTCCAGTGTCTCCAGAGCCCGCTCCAGTGTCTCCAGAGCCCGCTCCAGTGTCTCCAGAGCCCGCTCCAGTATCTCCAGAGCCCGCTCCAGTATCTCCAGAGCCCGCTCCAGTCCCCACAGAGCCAGCTCCAGTGCCTGTGGGGATTTTAATTGTATTTGAGGGGATGAAATGGCCCTCAACCCCAGTCTCCGCCGAGCCAAGTTCTCCAGTCTCCGCCGCCGAGCCAAGTTCTCCAGTCTCCGCCGCCGAGCCAAGTTCTCCAGTCTCCGCCGCCGAGCCAAGTTCTCCAGTCTCCGCCGCCGAGCCAAGTTCTCCAGTCTCCGCCGCCGAGCCAAGTTCTCCAGTCTCCGCCGCCGAGCCAAGTTCTCCAGTCTCCGCCGCCGAGCCAAGTTCTCCAGTCTCCGCCGCCGAGCCTGCCGCTCCAGCCGCCGCCGCCGAGCCAAGTTCTCCAGTCGCCGCCGCCGAGCCAAGTTCTCCAGTCTCCGCCGCCGAGCCAAGTTCTCCAGTCTCCGCCGCCGAGCCTGCCGCTCCAGCCGCCGCCGCCGAGCCTGCCGCTCCAGCCGCCGCCGCCGAGCCTGCCGCTCCAGCCGCCGCCGCCGAGCCTGCCGCTCCAGCCGCCGCCGCCGAGCCTGCCGCTCCAGCCGCTCCAGCCGCCGCCGCCGAGCCTGCCGCTCCTGCCACCACCGAGCCCTTTGTTATGAACTTTGTAAGGACTGTGTTCCCTCCCTGCCTCCCTCTCCCGCCTCCCATGTGTTTCTTCACTGAACCTTCACCTCAAGCCCCCTCGCCCAGATCTCCACCTCGGACCTCTGGGCGATTACCTTCACCCCGGCTCCAACCTCCCTCTGCTCCACCGTTGTCCATCACTCCGTCCCTCAGTTCCAGTTGGCCTCCTCACTCCCCCCGGTGTTCGTTTTGTTGGCTGTCCTCCTGCTTCCACTGCGGCCTTCTGGAGCCCCGGCTGCGCTTCGGTCGGCGGAGCCTACAGTTCGGCCATCACCCGCCGGTCCCTCACCGCCGCCTGGGCTCAACGCCTCGAAGGCTTCGGCCCCTGACCCTGCATGGCTGCCCACGGCTCCTGACCCTGCATGGCTGCCCACGGCTCCTGACCCGCCATGGCTGCCCACGGCTCCTGACCCGCCATGGCTGCCCACGGCTCCTGACCCGCCATGGCTGCCCACGGCTCCTGACCCGCCATGGCTGCCCACGGCTCCTGACCCGCCATGGCTGCCCACGGCTCCTGACCCGCCATGGCTGCCCACGGCTCCTGACCCGCCATGGCTTTTGAGCCTGCCCTGGAGACCTCCACTCCAGTCTACTCCTCCCCCTGCTCCGGTTTGAGGTCTCCAGGGCGCCCGCGGAGGTACTGTTACAGATCCCGTGTTCCCCTGGACTCTATTTCCCAAGATCCTTCTGTTCTCCACACCTGCACTCACTTCCCTCGTCAGCTCCTCGTCACTCATCACCTGCACCTGGACTCTATTGTCAGCACTCCCCATATATTGCACTCACTCCCTTCACTCCTCGTCCGTTCTCTGTTTGTGTTAGTGTTTGTATGGTGTTCTCTGCCTTCGTTTATATTAAAGTATTGAATGTATTGTGGAAATCCGTATCTGCCTCATCTCTACACCAGCATCCTTAACAACTATAAATATTAAACTAAATTTGCTACATTTTATCCCTCTGGCCGACGAACGCGCCGGCGCTTTCTGATGGATTTTTTCCTCATGACAGCTGAAACAACTGAAAACAGGCCTTCCCTCATTTTTGGCGATAGCCTATAGACTAGTGCAAGACTACAAATGGTGTACTTTTATTTGTGTACGCTCACAATAACAACAAACCATTGTACTTTTGTAAAATAAAATAAATAAATGAAGAGAACTGCGTGCGCTTTCAGCTGTCTCTCTGCTAGAATTTTTCTGGAACGTCTCAGAAATTTTACTTAAACTCAGAGAATAATTGTACCTAAAAGAAAAAAAAAAAAAAAAAAAATTTCGATAAGAAATTCATAGGTCTGGTTTAAATAAGGCGATCAATCCGCTGGAACGTGTTGTTTCTGAAATCATGGCCAGTTCTCGTTGCTGCCGTTATCAGTTCTCTTGGCGCTCGTGCACACGCGCAGTTTTCACACAGACAATCGAGCGTTTCGTTCTGGTAAAAGCACAAAACAAAATGCACACAACGTGTCCTTGCTCTTGTTGTACAATCACTGATGAACACCTTTGGTTTTAATGAGTAAATTAGCCTATAGTTATTCCCACCAAAGCTGAGACCAAACCTACGCCCATGCAATAATGTATGTATAACTATCAAATATATGATTTAAATTACATTAAAAAAAAAACAAATGCTGAATAAATATTATAAAATATATAATGAATGTAGCGGTCCCCTGGAGTTGTGTCACTGGTGTTACCTTTAATAAAAAAAAAAATCACACTGATGACATCACTGGACTTCCCTCTTCCTATTTCCTGAAGATCCATGAAGAAAGGCCAATGGAAATTCCACTATCTCCTTTCAGTTATCAGACATTTTAATTAGAAAATCATAATTTCAAATGAAGCTTTTAGTTGGTCCCTGGTATCACCTTATTGTTAGGGAACTTTAAAAAACTATAATACAAATGGATTAAACTACTTAATTTAGTATATATATCATGATTGCCAACATGTGGGTTGATACCCAGCAGCAGGCATTTTGTAAAATGCATATTTCATAAAAAATGTCACTGGTGTTACCTGATAAACTTTATTCAAAGCTTTTTTTTTTTTTTTTATAAAATAGCACTAAGATTAGGTAGGCAGGTATGGCTAAATTGCTGAAAAGCAGCGACTTGACACAGAATATTTTACATTTTTAAAATGTTTATGATATTTTACTGACTGCTTTCACTAAGTGTCAGTGATAAGTCTTTGATTGTATACCTAATATAAAAATGTAGTGCCTTATACTTAATTATGGTTGAAGAAAAAGGATCTTTGGTCTTATGTATACGTCACTGGTGATTCATTGTATCACTGGTGTTACTGTTTTTTGTCTGTCACATTAAATAAAATGTGTCATATGTGTAATAATTTTACATTCACTGAATTCTGCTACACTCAAGAATTAAGATGTAAAGGATTGCATTATTACTTGTTTATAACTGTTTTTCAAATATTTTCATTGTTATAGCAAATACATGGTTAAGCAAATGAACTAACATCATTCAATCACTTTTAACAAACCAGATAAAAAAAAAAAATTTGCATTATCATTATTTTTCTGTAACTCTGACTGCATGTGCTGAAAATTAAAAAAATATATATATTTCATAAAAACATTTAAAATTGCCAGAGAAGGTAATGCCACTGACCAAAAAAATGGTACATGCAGTCTTTAAATAAATGCAAAAAAAAAAAAAAAAAAAAAAATCATTAAGCTGTCATTTATGTGTATTCATAAAGTCAAAATGTAAAATAATAATGTGGTCTAAGTTTAAATGTTAGAAAAAGAAATACATTTTAAGACATCTTGCCATACCAAAAGTGAACGTTTCTGTAGAATAACTAAAAAACCAATTTCCACCATCAGGACAATATTAATTTAATATCAACTAAAGATGTTACAAATCTGCCTAGAAAAGGACGTGTGTCTATATCGTCTTAAAGGGCTAGTTCTCTCAAAAATGAAAATTCTGTCATTAATTACTCACCATCATGTCGTTGTACACAAATTAAGATATTTTTGATGAAATCCGAGAGCTCACTGACCTTTCCACAGACAGCAATTAAATTTTTTGTAAGTAAAAACAAAACGAAAATAACAACTTTATTCAACCATCTCATCTCTTCCCTGTCATTCTCCTTTGCGAGTCGTTCCTGACTTTTCTGTCTCTATGATTTACTTACTCATATTTTCTCTAAAATGAGTCACATATAAGAAATGGCTTAAATTATTTAATTTAGGTCTTCCTTATCACTTAAACAGAGATAATAGGCATTAAAATACCATTATTTTTTTTTTTATTTTACACACCTTTTTATTGATATATGCATTCAATTTTAACCAATAATTGATCGGTTGTCTTTATTAGAGAAAAATAGCATATAAAACAGCTGGAAAACAACATTTACATTTTCGACAGAAAACAAATACAGCATTTACTTTGAATTAGAGCTTTCAAACAAAGGCAGAAAATAACATGAAATGATCTGTTCCAGCCGACTCGTCCTCACTGTAGCTCCTGTGTGAATCCACATCAACATCTTCCTCGTCTTACATTGACATTTCTGTCCTTCTCAGTGCTCTTTCTGTGTTTGTCTCAGTTTACCTCGTCTCCAGCAGCTGCAAAACAACAGTAACGTAACCACTGAAAACACTCAATCAAAACACTACAATCTAATAGCCTTTTTAAGAAGAGTTCCAGGCTACAGGAAACTTACTGTTTCTTTTTGGCTTTTTTTGACACAACCTTGATTGAGTGTTTCAGCTGGGCCTTCCCAAGGATGAAACTATGAATACTTCTTCCTCACAGCCTCATTATAAATCTTGCAAGATACCTAAAAGATATAAAATATGTTTAGTATCAGAAGATATTGTAAAACAATACAAAAATGTAAAGATTTCAACAACCTTCTGAACTTCTGAATCTCTGAAAATCAGTTGATATGGAAAAGAGAAAACATTATCGGAGAAAAATACAGTATATAGTTTTGATAATAAAATTTAATATATAAATAAGTTTTACACAATATAGATAATCAGTCTTACCTGGTTAGTGTATGATGTTGAAGTGGATTTGTGTGTGTGTGTGTGTGGGGGGGGGGGGGGTGTCATTTTATTTATGTAAAATATTTCTCAGGGGAGATACATTTTGAAAGCATGATTGTTTATTTATATGCAGTTTATTCAATTATTCATATATATGTATATATATATATATATATATATATGAATCATACATAGATATGTTCTCTACATGATAAAAAGAGATTAAAAAAAAGTGTTACGGTCGGTTAATAGCTATATTTGAGTTAAATCATATTAAGACTGCTGAGGCTGTTTTGTGAAACTTCCCTGGCTTACACCCATCCATCATCACAGGAAGCACCTTAACTGCTGGTCATTAACATGCAATGCCTTCATTCACAGCTGACAGCCATCAGCCATGTATGTCCGTAAAGTTTCATGGATTCCTGTCTGTGTACTCGGAGTATCTGGGTATTTCTGGAAATGTACTGTTCTGTTTAATTTGGTACAGGATTTTTCTGCATACATCCGGCAAACCTAAAATCACATGGAAGTTTTCCATGAACAGATATTACTGGAAATGACCCTTTTTACGCAGTGTAAGCAAGTCTCTATAGAAGCAAATTTATGAGTGAACCAGTGGTGTAGTCTACTTGATACGCAGGTATACGCCGTATACCCACTAGGAAAGATCAAGGATTTCCGTATACCCACTTAAAAAAGCACAAGGATACGTAACCATCCAATAAATCACAATAAGATTTGTGGTTTGTTGCTTTTGACATGAAACAAAGTTTCATATTTCAAATTCTGCCCATTTTGCAACTAAAAAATAAATAAATAAATAAATACCGTTTTGGCGCTCTTTGATGTGCCTTATCAGTTCAAGAGAAGCGGTAGCGTAAAGCACACATGAACTGACCCTCTACTCCGTTTTCATACCAGTTTCAGCGTTGAATAAACATGAATGAACTTCTAAAGGTATGTTAAAAGATACAGAACAACTTAATGAAATCCATATCATGTCTTGTGTATTCGCATAATCTGTGTTTCAACTGCGGAAAGACGTTAATAACAGCTTGTAAACAATGTCACGTAACGTCAAATTTAGGCTAATGTTCAGGCATGGAAATCCCTCACCTTTCGGCGAAATTCGCCGTTTTGAAACCAAAATAGGTGACCTACTTGAATCGTGTAGATTCGATGAGAATTTTTTTTTGAAAGGTGGGGGGGGGGGGGGAGATTCGGTGAACTGCGACCTGCGATTCAGTGAACTGTGAACAGATGCGCGTGTGTGCATGGAAATATTAAAGGTACAATTTGTGATATTTTTTTCCGCTAGAGGTCGCTAGAAGCCTATTCAAAACAAAGGCGTAGTTTGATGCCGCCAAGTTTTAGAGCGGAAACTTGGGACATGTGGTCTCCATCTCAACGGACGATGCAAAAGAATAGGGATTGGAGTCTGGAAGAACTCGATGCGATTATTAATGTTACTGTAGTATGAAGCAGAGCAGGACCGTGTGTTGCGGGAGCTGAACGAGGAGCTGGAGCGATTGATCAACACACGCCTCACGAGCAGCGGGACTTTTATTATGACACAGTCGCCGGCGCCGCTTCCTCTTTTCCGGTCATGAGTTTACGGGAGCTGTCCTTGTCGACAGAACCAGCGGCAGATGGTAAACAGTAATTATGTTCCATAAATAAGTAACACAATCCACCATAAAACGTGCAAGAAGTAAATAAGGAACTGCTTGAAGCAAGCTAGTGGTTTGCTGGACGCTAGACTCTACTTCCGCATTTGTCCACGGCACTGTTGTCATGTGGTTTCTACGTCAGTAAAGGCGGTAACAAAGGTAACTGCGTCATTGACAGGCGACTGCACTGCCCCGTGTCACTGTTTAGAATGGGAATTTTCTCATGATTTACAAGTAGTTGAAAACATTAGAAATATTGTTAGTAATCAGATGGACAAAATATATAACACTAGCCTAGTGGTTTTTGGATATTTTACTGCAAAAATTTTACATATTGTACCTTTAACGCGAAGGGCCTTGCATCACAGACCACCATCAGAAGCTGAAAGCACGCCTGGCCTCGGCGATTTACCTGACTGAATTTGGTGAGTGATGGCAGGGCTCGACAGGACTGCCCGATGGCCCGGGGCCAGTGTGAACGACGCTCGGGACAGTAGACGCACCGGTCACTTGCCCGATCGGGCCAGTGCTGTAGGGTGTGCGTTATATATCGTCTATAATATCGTAGGCTAATTGTTGATTAAACGTTCTGAAATTATCGAGTATGTCCCTCACTTTACAAAAACAGTCTTATGTTACTAGAAACAGCATAGTTATTGTTACGGTTAAAGTGTACGCTTTCACTGCGTGATTTAGTCTATTAAAATGCCCCCAAAATTCAAGATAAGGGGCAAAAATGGCCCTGTATATATTTCATATATAATTTAATAAAGTTTATCAATATTACACAAAGAGCTCCGTTTTTCTCCAAATATTAGCATGATTACAAATGTGATATTGATTTTATTCAGCATACAATTTAATGAACAAGAACTTAATATCAAGTGACTTACATTTTAGACACCAAATCGTCTGTTTCGCTGTATTTCACCAACGAAAATAGTTCCAAAGTCCACCGAATTGTTTTGCGTCTTTGAGCAACACTTCCTGAATGAATCAGCCGCTTGAATGAATCAGTTGAATCTCAATGATTCGCTCATTAACAGTGATTCAATGCCACCTACTGGCGGGTTAAATTTCACATTTAAAGTGTCTTCCTTTTTTAAAAATTTCAAATAACAGTATTTAACGTTTTATATTTTGAACATTAAAAACATTTTTATGCATCTGTAACTGCTCTTGATTAACTTTAATAAAGTTATCTATTATATAGTTATACATTAGATTACAATTTCTGTACCTGAAAATCTTCAAACCTACATAAAAAACTTGAAAAGCACCATTTCATAAATATGTTTGTTCTGTTGTATTTATTTGTGCTATTACTCGTAATTTGATTATTTGTTACTATTTTACTACTTACTGTTTATTTGTCTAATAATATTTAAAATAAATCTAGTAGCTTTTGGTGTCATAACCTTATGTATTGAAGTTAAATTTATCAAAAACAATGAAATCAATAACTATGCTTATTTTATAGGCCCATTTTCTTGTCTTTTACTTTTATTAATTTTTTTGTTGTGGGGCCCGGAAAATTTCGGCGGGTCAAGTAAAAATTTGAATCACTGGCCCAACTGGGCCAGCAGAAAAAATCCTTAGCGTTGAACCCTGAATGGTTTCAATAATTTTTATATTTTCTGGTATATAAGTTACCCAGGAGCTCTGTTGACATAGACTTAGCTAACGTTAGCTACAGCTTGATGAATTGAGTCATTGAACACAGTAGTAGAGAACACAACGTTAGCCAGCTAGCTAAAGCTCCGGTGGAAAATTATTAGCTAATGCTACCATTTTTGAGGAGTTAGATTTTGAGGTGAGGGGACTGACAAGGCAGAAGGTAAAGTGGTCCACTGTTCTAATAAGTAGACCTGCCAACCTGTACACAATTTACGTAGCGGATACGCATTTTGACTTCAAAGTACGCTGGTACGATTTGTAACTCTAAGCTACGCAAAAACCTGATGACGCCTCTGTGCACGCACAGTCCTCAAATCAAGCAACAGCAAAAGAAGAAGAGTTCGACCAATCATAGCGTTAGGTTCTTCCCCCAAATATACTGTAAATATTAGACCCAGTGACAGGCTGGCATGAAATGGCTTGCATAATACTTAGTAAGGAGGCCATAATCATTTTTGACTCATGGCTGAAGTTAAGTTTCTCCAGCTCTCCCCAGGTTGGCAAAAAAAGCATCTCAAAATGCATCGGATTGATGCTTTAAAATGTGGAATATTTAAAATTTTCTTCCGGGGGAGCATGCGCCCGGACCCCCCTAGAGGGATAATATCCTTCTCACCTTTTTCACCCCTGACCGGTTTTCATGCCTGTAATGTTACCTCAGAACAAATTTCAATATTCAGTGACCATAAACTCGTGACCAACGGGGGGGGGGTTCACAGTATACTCACTACAAAAAACTAGACTACACCACTGGAGTGAACCTCATTGTTACAGATGCTCATATTAATTATACACACTGTGGTGTCAGCATAAAGCGGAGACACACACACACACACACACACACACACACACACTTGCTGACAATAGAAGTAGAGACAGCAAACGTACGGTGCAATTTCTGCCGCTGTGCAGTTTTGGAAGTTGTACTCGCTGGACGCGACCTCCACGCTATCGTTCACAAAGATGCGGACCGGAACCGCCACGAAATCTACAGAGACGCAGGGGGTCAGATTAGCCAATCATAGCAAAGGTTATCTGCACACAGATGTCTTAAAAATAAAGTAGCAAAAACAACCTGAGGGTCAGAGAGAGGATGAAAAATGGTCATGAAACATCTTTGCTTCAAGAAACCCTGATGGACATAAATAGACTAAAAGCACCATATCTTCCAAATCTTCCAAAGCTGTGATGCTTCCAAAGCTTTCCAAAGCAAAACAGGCTGAATTTGAACTCGTATTGAGTTGAACTGATTCAGTGAAATGAATCAGCTAAAAAAATCATTCACAAATCAGATGCCTCCATTTTTCGAGGTAACAGTCAAAGGAGCTTTTTTATGCTGATTTTTGCCCTTTTTGTAGCTTGACAGATGTGGTTGAAATACAGGAATATGAAATTTCTCCTTTTAATGTTCCAAAATAAATAACAGCATATGGGTTTGAAATAACATAATAAAATGCAATAAGAAATAAAATTATTATTAAATGTACAATAACATTTTTTATTGTTTTTATAAATAAATGTTTTTATTACTAATAAAAGAAATAATTATTTTATTTAAACCTGCTTTAGAAACGTGCTAAATTATATGCAGCCAATTAAATACAAAAATAAACAAATATTATTTACAAACAATTTTAATTAAATTTAAATTAAATAAAAACAACAAGAACAATAACATTGAATATTTATTACAAGAAAAACAGGCGAATCTCAACATAACACCGACTGTGACGTAACAGTCGGGATCATTAATATGCACGACCCCAATATTTGCATATGCCAGCCCATGTTCAAGGCATTACACAAGGGCAGCCAGTATTAACGTCTGGATGTGCAGAGCTGAATCATCAGACTAGGTAAGCAAGCAAGAACAATAGCGAAAAATGGCAGATGGAGCAATAATAACTGACATGATCCATGATATCATGATATTTTTAGTGATATTTGTAAATTGTCTTTCTAAATGTTTCGTTAGCATGTTGCTAATGTACTGTTAAATGTGGTTAAAGTTACCATTGTTTCTTACTGTATTCACGGAGACAAGAGCCGTCGCTATTTTAATTTTTTTAAACACTTGCAGTCTGTATAATTCATAAACACAACTTAATTCTTTATAAATCTCTCCAACAGTGTGTAATGTTAGCTTTAGCCACGGAGCAGTATCAAACTCATTCAGAATCAAATGTAAACATTCAAATAAATACTATACTTACGCGATTAGACAGGTTGCATGACGAACAATTTGTAAAGATCTATTTTGAGGGTTATATTAGCTGTGTGAACTTTGTTAAGGTAAGCGCGAGTTCCGTGGGTGGGGAGCACAAGATTTAAAGGGGCCGCAGCCTGAATCTGCGCATATTTAATGATGCCCCAAAATAGGCAATAAAAAAATTAATAAAAAAAATCTATGGGGTATTTTGAGCTGAAACTTCACAGACACATTCAGGGGACACCTTAGACTTATATTACATCTTTTAAAAAGACGTTCAACGGCACCTTTAAACTTTAAACTCCAATTCTGGATTCAAACTGGATTGCTACGTTACATGTAGCCAAACAATAAATAAAATATTAATAAAATAAATATTTAAAAAAACATTCTTTATAGAAGAAGTAAATATTATATAACTATAATTATTTATAGAATAACTAACTGAATTAAATATGTAATTAAACTGTGTAAACAGTGTGTAGAGAGTCTGTAAACCTCTAAAAGGCTGTTGACAGTTCATGACGTACCTTGGTGTGCAGGTGTCGGGGGTATACGAAGCTGTTCAGGTGAGGGGCAAATGATTCGGCCGTCCACCATCACGGCGCTGCTGCGATAAGAGCCAAAGACGCAGTGGACGCGGTCGGAGTCTCTGAGAATCGGCAGCAATCGGACGTTTATCTCCACCTGAGGGACATTTTACAAACTCTGAACTCACACAGTTGTGTTGATATTACAGAAACCAGAAAACAATCCTTCATTTCAATCCCAGATCTTTGAAGGCTGGTACCTGCTGGGACTTCAAGCAGCTGAGATTTGGCGGGTGGAAAGAGACGATTTTCACACACTGTTGGCTTGGACTCCACAGCCATCCGTTCTTTTCCTCCGCACGACTGCACTCCGATCGCCTGGTGCATCTACACAATCGATAACACATTACAACACAACGCCTCTCACGCAATTAAATACAACAATATTACAATACAACACTTGTGTTCAGGGAAAACATGATTGTGTCTGTAATTTTGTATTCTGTAAATAATAGGATAAGAATCATTAATTCAATTATATATATATATATATATATATATATATATATATATATATATATATATATATATATATATATATATACATACATGCACATTCTCACACAAAATTATTTTGTATTATTAAAATTATGTCACATTTATTTAGTTATTTATATACATATTTCCTATTTTGTTTGCCAAGTACAGTGGAAATAGACAGGAAATACAGTGAGAGATGGAAGAATAGGGACCTATTTCTGGGTTAAAAACTTTATCTCCCATATGAACACCAGGAAGACATAAGCTATATTTTAAGAATGTTAAAAACGAAGGTACCTTCCCTCCAGGACACACCAGCCACAGTATGGATCTCTCTGACTGACGCAGGTCTGGCAGTCCGTCTTCAGATGGCAGGCCTGTACGGACACCTTCGTGATCTGCATGAACACAAAATAATACAATGATTCATTAAAGCTGCACTCAATAGAGCTGTACTGACCAATCAACATCCGCAAAACCAATCACAATTCAGTAGGCAAATTCGAATGACGTCTGTTTTAAATAGTTTTAAAACCCATGAAAAGTGAGGTAGTTTCTTAACTTTATACTGAAATGAACTGATCTAAACAAAGCCTGTATGTGAAGCAGTTCAAGCTGAATTAATTGCAGAAAATTACAGAGAAAACGACAAACAAAAAAGCTTGAGGGATTTGAATACATCACCGCCTCATTAACACTGCAATTACATCAATGTAAGGTCATAGACTCAGCAAGATGTACACTATACCGATGCCTTTTAAAAAATAATAACGTATATTTTGCCACCAACAGGAGCCGTAACAATAAAAGGCGCTGGAATAGTGGCAATCGTGTGTTTCCTGAGGTTGAGATAATCAAAGAGCAACTACTGAGCACACCGTCTATGATAAATGACTCCAGCCTCGTACCTTTTTCTCTGTGGTGATGTACAAGTGCGCCTTGGTTTTGTCAAAGAAAAGGTTCTTATTTACGTAGCCGCTGGTTTTGTAGCCTGGACCGGGGTTGTACGCCTCTGACTTGGTTGACAAATGTACCTGTGTAAAGAGAGAACAATAGACACAAAGAAGCCCATGTCAAGAGAAATGGAGTGTTCTCTTCCAAACAATTTGATAAAGATTTTAAAAGATATAATAAAAAGCAAAAAATTGCTAAACTTGAAGAATCTCTGGGGTCTATGAAGTTATCATAAGTTAGACAAAAACACATGCTGTGAGCTCGAGTGAAATGTATACCACATCCTGTAAAGGTGACAACTGTTGCATTATGTGTGTAGGTGAACATGGGTTCTGGGGGATAGAGGCATTGTTGTGTGTAACCGATAAGAATGAAGACAGTTAGGAAATCAATGTCTAGTAAGGTAGAAATCTGAAAAAAAATTATAATAAAAAAAAAAGTGTGTATTGCTTAAGCCATTGACGCAAATAGGAAATGCACTGACGCAAGTGAAAAAAGGTGATAAGACAAGTAACCTAGCAATTTCACGCAAGTAGAAACCACATGTGCGTAAAGGAAGAGATAAATTGCGTCAAAAGAGAATACAAATATTGGGGCCTTTTAGCTCTCTGAAGAGAGTAGTTGGAGTAGTAGTAGTAGTTGTGTAATTTTGATTAAGAAAGAAAGAGCATACAAGCAAGCAGCAAGAGGAAGACTTCGCCAGACCACGGCCCTCAGAAGATCAAAGAAGAGACCTGATTTTCTTAGAGAAGAACATATACTGAATAGAGAAGAGGGTAAGCTTTAAAAATGTAATTATTTATCTGGCCCATGGAACTTCCAGCTTAGCTGGCATAAAGTGGTGTATTTAGCTTTTGCCTTTGCAAGAAATAATAAAATGAGAATGAGGACTGCCCTCAAACTCTGATAGTATTGTCTCAGTCTGTTTATTGTTGTAGAGTGAGAATCCATTTGGGGTATCAGAAGTTGACTGTCTGAAAAAGATAGATTTTTATAAAGATATCCCGACGGACTTTACAAAGTCAGTCAAGGTTGCCAACCAGTCGCAACAGAGTGGGCTGTGGGAGTGCATTAGCAGGCATAGCTGTCCTCTGAGGGCGAACGGGAGGCTAACCCACCCCACCCAGGTAGGCTTGGTTGAGATCTGAACCGTAGGCCTAGGAGGAACGGTAGTGATCAGAAGTAGACCCTGAGATAATATAATCTAAGAAGAAAATATTATATGCCTACCTGACTCCTCCTGAATCTATAAAGGTAAACCTATTACAGGAGTAATATGAATATAGGAAGTGGCTCGTGACCAAGATAGTGTTACGTGGTCGCGGCAGAAACCACCCAGGGGGTGACGCGGCACATTTTGGCGCCCAACGTGTAGGGCACGAGCGAACTCTAGTGTTGAATGTAGGTGGCTAAGGGAAATGGCCAGCCTTTTGTGTGTGGATAGTTGTTTCTAATAGGATTGCTAAGGAAACGAAGTAGAGGGCGCCTCGGACAGAGCGCAACCAGAACTCTGCTGATCGAGTCTACTTAGGGCGTTTGACGCAAGTCTATTATTTGAAAGCCTCATTAGTGCGAAAATGAAGGTAAAACTATCTATTGTGCTGGTGGGACCTGGATGGCAAGGTAAAGACCATAGGGTCAGAAGGTTGTTACAGGAAGGTAGCCTGGAGGATAGGCAAATACAGAAGGCTCTTGAGACCAGAGCAGGGACTGTGGTCTGTGGTATTTGTCTGGTCAGGGCCCCTGAGGCAAAGGGGATCCTGATATGTTCATGTTACTTAAAAGACTCAAGAGGGCCTACACTCAGTGTGGCATCACCTCCTTGTTGAATGGATTAGATAAAGTTATATGTAATGCAATGTAGGGCCTAATGAAAAGAAATGAAACTATTACAACTAAGAAAGGCAGAGTAGAGGGGAGTGTGCAGAAAGCGGAGGTGCAAGCACTGTTGGAGGGTATGGTCCTATGTGAGCAGCTTAAGATCAGAAGCTATAAGGTAATCCTGGATAGTTATTATTGCTACCAGGCCTTGACAGATGACTTAAGTGTATGGATGGAGAATGGATTCAGGACAGCAAAAGGTAAAGCCATAAGTCATGAAGGAGAATGGCTGAAAATAAATGAGTTAAGACAAAAAGCAAGTATAGAAGTGCATCATCAAAAAAAGTCATGTAAAAAAGGGAGATTATTGGAAAGGAAACAGCGAGGTAGATATGTTGGTACAAAGTAGAAGGTTAGTGGTAATAGGGGCTAAAGATTGGAAAATGAGCGAGTCAGGAAAGGTTGCCGTACCGGAAGCATTAAAAGAAGAATTGGTTATTAGAATACATGAAGAAATAGGACATGCATCACGGGATGCAACTTTTAACAAAATTAAAGAACTGAGCTATGATTTAACTTCGCGTGAAGTAAGAAATGTATTACAGAAATGTGAGGTTTGTTCACAGCATAATGCAGAAAGAAGGGCCAAAAGGAAGGAAATATTGAGTATCAAATCGAGAATTATATGGGGCAGGGTAGGAATGGATGCGGCAGGACCATTATCAGTAAGGGGAAAAAGAGGATAAAAGTACTTTATAGTGTTGGTAGATGATACACTGTTGTAGGGTAGTCAATGCAAATAGTGTGAAGACATTATTAGACAGAGCAGTGGGAATGTTTGGTCCACCTTGAGCTTAGAACTGACAACGGGACGCCGTTTAGGAATAAGCTAATAGATGGGCTATGTGCAGATCATGGTATTGAGAGTTTATTCCCCCTGTTACGCTCCACAAGCTAATCAAGAAAGAACAATTGGAATAATAAAAAAATTATATAGCAAAATAATTTTAATGTGAAGGAATGGTCTGAAATAATAAATCAGGAAATCTACAAAATGAATGGTAGATAAAAAAAAAAAGGAATTATGGAAATATTGAAAGATGCACAGGAAGGGAAACCAATTAGAGAAAAAGAGATAGTACAGCCACAAGGACTTAGGGCAGGACAGTGCTGGGCTTGCAGTAGGCAAACTGATATACCAAAGTTCCATGGGCCAGGGAAAAATATGCCTATGATAATTAGGCAAAATACAGACCCGCTTTGTGTTGGGTGGCCTTGACTACTATGTACTTACATTTAGATTAATCATTTGATGCAATGCACTTGTTTCTACATTGTCAGCAAAAGTGTTTTGCAAATCAATATGAGCCCAATAAGTGCATTGTACTTATTTTTTGATGTGGGTGCATGGTGGTTGGGGCTGCTTGATATAAAGTGGGACCCAAAATACATATAAAAAGCAGACAGGCTTCGCTGGAGAGCTTGCTAGAGGTGTAAAACCACAAGTGCAGGTGAAGACGAGGTGAAAAGGGCATTCTAAGAAGAGTAAGCATTGACAGTGTTCCAAACAATAGGTTCAAAGAGCTAATGTTCAAAAGGCCATGACCGAAAGTTAACTTGAGGGGTAACTTGCACCCAGCGAGTAGCAGGAGGGGGTGAGTATAAAAAGGCAAGTATTGCAATTTACACATATTATTGACCAAAGACACGAGACAGATAGGGTCTAAAGAAAAAGAGAACAATGGCAAGCAATTCAAGCAACTTCACCAGAGCTTATGAATGCACTGAACACAATTTGGAATAGGTGAGATTTTCCTTAAGAATTTTTGTTTGGTGGATGTATTGCATCCTACCAGGGTCCTGGTACCCAAATAAAGGAAAATAGCATGAGGATTGGAATTGGACTTTTAATGATAATTAAACAAATATTAAGATTAGTCTACAACAGGTTTAACCTGATTATGGAATTATGGATTTTGAGTTTTATGACCAGATTTAAATTTGTAAAAGGGAGTATGGGAGACTTCCAAAGAACAATGCTGGTTATATATGGATTTTTGGATTGTGTAATTGAAATTCCACAAGAAAGAATTGAAAATCTGACGATTGCCTTCAGTGTGCTAGAGATAACAACTGCTATAATGTTAGTTTCAGATCTTGTGAACCCAATTATGCAATTAATGAAAGGACATGTGAAAAAATTGGAGACTAAAATAATAATAGGTAAAGGAATAATGTGGGTAATGGTGCTGACCATATTGGCAATTGCACATAAAGTAAAGAGAATTTAAATGTTGATAATTTTGTGGTTGGGATTATTTGAAGTGTTGTTCCACAGGCAAAAAGTAGAAAGAGTTAACGACATTGGACTTTCTTAGACAGGAACAATGTCAGATGAAGACGGGAGCTTCATGAGCAACAGAGGAGAAGAGAGGGGGCGGCTCAGGGGACCTATGGGCTCCTCATTAAGAAGAATTAGAGGGGTGATGGATCTCACTGAACATGAAACCTTATCCCAAAATGATTTAGATTACCCTCTTAGAGAAATTGACAGTCGTACATTGATGGAGATCAATGGGGGTGAAAATAAAGAAGATTTCAATGATGATGATTTTACTGATATAGAACCCTTAGATTTATCAACACCTGAAAATGATAACTTTAAGGATTTTGGAGGATATGATCGATTGGCTGATTTGATCAAAGAATGTGACCACAACTCTAGACAGAGTGACACAGTAGAGGAAGAGTATAGTTATGAAAGTAGTGATGATTCTGCCACAGTGAGAAAAAAGAGCACGAGTAGAGGAAGATACAATTTTGGAGAATATTGATAAATTAGAAGATTGTTTAGCCAATTTGATTGGGGAAAGAGAACAAGAGGAGATAGATTTGGCAAGAGAAATAGAAGCAGTGATAGTTGGGTATGTTAGGATAGTTAGAGGGTTGAAGTACAGGAATCAACGGGAATGGCAGATGGTAGAAGATAGAAAGCAAATGTGGATAGAAGATGTGGCAAAAACTGTAAAGATTATGATGGAAAAAATAGTACCAATTTGGAGTATGACAGAGAGCAAACTTAAGGAGAAATTGAAAATTGTTATAAATGAAGAAAACCCAGAACCCAAAGTAATTGAACAGAAGCAATGTTGGTTATGTGGTGAAGAAAAAATGTGTTGTCAAAACTCATGGTCCACAGAGATAGGAAAAATTCATGATGAATGTCTAGAAGGGAAATTAGATGTAAAAAAAATATTAAAAATCAGAAGGTGGTGAATGAAATATCAACCACAATAAGAGAAATTTTAGTTAAAGGACCTTATTATACGAGAGATTTAGAACTAAAAACATGTGAAATAGTGTGGAATTGACTTTCAGGGGGTTTCACAGAAAGATATATCAGCCATGGAGGAAAAATATTAAAAAGTATAAATGAAAAGGGGAGTCCTGAGTATTGGCAGCTGAACTAACAACTCTAAAAATTCAGGTCTAGCATTTGGAGTGCGAGATCTGGGTTAATTGTGAAAAACGCACCCTATGCAGAACCTGTCTTAAAAGGGGCCTCACCGGAAAGTGAACCTCTTTGACAAGAGAAGTTGAGATGCCAATCAACAGGATAGAATTGGCTTTAATAAATGTTATGTTTTTAAGAGACATGATTGTGGCATCTAAATTTTTAACTCCCTGAATTCAGGTCCAGTGTGGGGAATGCGAGCGAGGCACACCAGACTACGGGATTTGGGTTACTCGTGAAAAACGCATCCTCTGCGGAACCTGTTTGAGAGGAGGACCAGTTGGTACCAAGGACCAAGGACCAAGGTGGTTCCTCATTAATGGAGTGGTTAGGTTACCAATTACAAAGGTAGATATAGATTTGTTATTTAAAATAAAAACAAAAGGTCGTTTTTTTTAAGAAGTTCTTGGCTGGTATACCGAGATGAGACTTCACTGAAGCAAGGAATTGAAGTTGTAACTTACCAGTTGTAAGGAAAATTGTATATTTTATTGGAAACTATAGTAATTCAAGAAGGAGAAGGAAATCATGGAGGGAAGATCACACTCCAAGGAGGGGGTGTCAAGAGAAATGGAGTGTTCTCTTCCAAACAATTTGATAAAGATTTTAAAAGATATAATAAAAAGCAAAAAATTGCTAAACTTGAAGAATCTCTGGGGTCTATGAAGTTTTCATAAGTTAGACAAAAACACATGCTGTGAGCTCGAGTGAAATGTATACCACATCCTGTAAAGGTGACAACTGTTGCATTATGTGTGTAGGTGAACATGGGTTCTGGGGGATAGAGGCATTGTTGTGTGTAACCGATAAGAATGAAGACAGTTAGGAAATCAATGTCTAGTAAGGTAGAAATCTGAAAGAAAAAAAAAAAGTGTGTATTGCTTGAGCCATTGACGCAAATAGGAAATGCATTGATGCAAGTGAAAAAAGGTGATAGACAAGTAACCTAGCAATTGGAGTAGTAGTAGTAGTAGTTGTGTAATTTTGCTTAAGAAAGAAAGAGCATACATACAAGCCTAGGCTAACCCACCCCACCCAGGTAGGTTTGGTTGAGATCTGAACCGTAGGCCTAGGAGGAACGGTAGTGATCAGAAGTAGACCCTGAGATAATATAATCTAAGAAGAAAATATTATATGTTTATTATATAATATAAAAGTTATATTATTATATTATTATATTATTATAAAAGTTTATTAAGATGTTAAGATATTAAGATGTGTTTAAATAATATGTGTGTAAGTTTTATGTTAGATCCGATTAATCGATTTGACAGCACTAATTGAAAATTAACTGTTTCTGTTCCATAGAAGACAAAGCCGTACATATTTAGAACAACGTAAGAGTGAGTAAATGCTGACAGAATGTTCATTCTTGGGTGAACAATCCCTTTAAATGAATAGTTTATATTGCACATTCAAAAGTTATTCTGGATTGTGATTCTTACATAACATCAACACTTTCCCACATTTATAGAGGTCCGAGCTTAACTCTATGGGGTTATGGCACCTCAGATGAGGGTTTGAGCACAGTGTGAATGTAGTTTCTAGAATTTAACACAACTTATCTCACCTTGATCACCTCTCCAGCACTGTGCCCCAGAAAGGCAATGGTGTGATCATTCTCGACAGCCACAGCCACTGCGGTCAGCAGGTTTTGTCTGATGAAGACAGGATTGGCCTTCAAGGCAAACTCCTGCCGACTGGCCAATGGAGACGGAAGAAAATCAGCTCCGCACTTAAACTGGTTCACAATGTCTTTCTGCAACATAACAAAGAGTAAAGGGAAACAGACACTTAAATGAACATTAAATGTTATAAATGTACAAAATAAACTTCTTAACCCTCATGTTGTGTTCGGGTCAATTTGACCCGAACACCAATTTTCTTTTTCCCGAAAATACTAGTTAATGTTATCGCTTTGGACTGAAACTTAGTGACTTTGTTCCCAAAGGGTATAACTAAATCTCAATATTTTTTTGGACATTTTCTTAATTTTTTGTGGGGGTTTTGTTACCTTGTTACACTCGTGGTGTTCCCGGTCAAAAATGACCGGCCCATAAAAAATAGCTTATAAATCACTCATTATACCATATTTTCACCCAATCTTGGATTCAATCTTTTTGTCAACTTGTTCTCTTTCAATTAGGACTGGTTTTATATTTCTGTTTGCATCTGATTAATCATGGGCCTCATTTATCTGAGAGTAGGCATCTCATTTTTTGAGTAAATTTTTTAAAATTTTTGAATAATTTTGGAAATATTAAATAAAATCTGAAGAAAATTGGTATTGTTGATCACACTAGTCTACTCTAATGTTTCACCAGGAATTTTGTTTTGAAACTTTTGTTTTGTAAAAAATATGGCACATAGTCACACTTGTGGTGTTCCCGGTCAAAAATGACCGGCCTATAAAAAATAGCTTATAAATCACTCATTATACCATATTTTCACCCAATCTTGGATTCAATCTTTTTATCAGCTTGTTCTCTTTCAATTAGGACTGGTTTTATATTTCTGTTTGCATCTGATTAATCATGGGCCTCATTTATCTGAGAGTAGGCATCTCATTTTTTGAGTAAAAAACAAATAATTTGTGGGTAAATTTGGAAATATTAAAAAAAAATATGAAAAAAATGGCTACTGTTGATCACACTAGTCTACTCTAATGTTTCACCAGGAATTTTGTTTTGAAACTTTTGTTTTGTAAAAAATATGGCACATAGTCACACTTGTGGTGTTCCCGGTCAAAAATGACCGGCCTATAAAAAATAGCTTATAAATCACTCATTATACCATATTTTCACCCAATCTTGGATTCAATCTTTTTATCAGCTTGTTCTCTTTCAATTAGGACTGGTTTTATATTTCTGTTTGCATCTGATTAATCATGGGCCTCATTTATCTGAGAGTAGGCATGGTCAAAAATGGTCACAATGGCCGATCATTGAAAGTGAATGGGAGAGACTGAAAATAACAGAACAATTTAGTTTTCAGGAGCATGTTCATTATTTTCATGTACATATATGAGCATATGTGCTTGCAAACATCGAGCCCTTGGACCTGTGCATGTATCGATACATTTATACACACGCTACCCAGACACACACACGTTAAAACATACAAACTTTTTTGAGTATTACACACATTCTTTTCCACAGAGAGAAATTTGATCCTACCCTAACCTGCATCTAATATACATTTATCCATCTGACATTACCACACACACACACACACACACACACACACACACACACACACACACACACACACACACACACACACACACAAACACAAACTGGCCGTGACTGCAGTGACCCGGCTTCAAAAGAAGAAGGATTTGCTTTATAATTAAAATTTCCTGATAATTCACTCACCCCATGTCTTTCTTTCTTCAGTTGAAAGGAAAATAAGGTTGAGGAAAACTTTGCAGGATTTTTCTCCATATTGTGGACTTCACTGGAGTACAACGGGTAACTTCTTCATGAGTTTGACAACACATGTGCTGCAAAAGTTCACAACGCAACCAAATACAAAAACACGCTGCAAAAGTTCACAACGCAACCAAATACAGAAATGCGCTGCAAAAATTCACAACGCAACCAAATACAAAAACGCGCTGCAAAAGTTCACAACGCAACCAAACACAGAAATGCGCTGCAAAAATTCACAACGCAACCAAATACAAAAACATGCTGCATAAGTTCACAACGCAACCAAACACAGAAACGCGCTGCAAAAGTTCACAACGCAACCAAATACAAAAACATGCTGCAAAAGTTCACAACGCAACCAAACACAGAAATGCGCTGCAAAAATTCACAACGCAACCAAATACAAAAACATGCTGCATAAGTTCACAACGCAACCAAATACAGAAACGCGCTGCAAAAGTTCACAACGCAACCAAATACAGAAACGCGCTGCAAAAGTTCACAACGCAACCAAATGCAGAAACGCGCTGCAAAAGTTCACAACGCAACCAAACACAGAAACGCGCTGCAAAAGTTCACAACGCAACCAAATACAAAAACGCGCTGCAAAAGTTCACAACGCAACCAAATACAGAAACTCGCTGCAAAAGTTCACAACGCAACCAAACACAGAAACGCGCTGCAAAAGTTCACAACGCAACCAAATACAAAAACGCGCTGCAAAAATTCACAACGCAACCAAATACAAAAACGCGCTGCAAAAGTTCACAACGCAACCAAATACAAAAACGAGCTGCAAAAGTTTACATGCACAGGTCCAAGGGCTCGATGTTTGCAAGCACATATGCTCATATGTGTACATGAAAATAATGAACATGCTCCTGAAAACTAAATTGTTCTGTTATTTTCAATCTCTCCCATTCACTTTCAATGGTCGGCCATTGTGACCATTTTGACCATGCCTACTCTCAGATAAATGAGGCCCACGATTAATCAGATGCAAACAGGATATAAAACCAGTCCTAATTGAAAGAGAACAAGCTGATAAAAAGATTGAATCCAAGATTGGGTAAAAATATGTTATAATGAGTGATTTATAAGCTATTTTTTATAGGCCGGTCATTTTTGACCGGGAACACCACAAGTGTGACTATGTGCCATATTTTTTACAAAACAAAAGTTTCAAAACAAAATTCCTGGTGAAACATTAGAGTAGACTAGTGTGATCAACAGTAGCCATTTTTTTCATATTTTTTTTTTAATATTTCCAAATTTACTCATAAATTATTTGTTTTTTACTCAAAAAATGAGATGCCTACTCTCAGATAAATGAGGCCCATGATTAATCAGATGCAAACAGGATATAAAACCAGTCCTAATTGAAAGAGAACAAGTTGACAAAAAGATTGAATCCAAGATTGGGTAAAAATATGTTATAATGAGTGATTTATAAGCTATTTTTTATAGGCCGGTCATTTTTGACCGGGAACACCACAAGTGTGACTATGTGCCATATTTTTTACAAAACAAAAGTTTCAAAACAAAATTCCTGGTGAAACATTAGAGTAGACTAGTGTGATCAACAGTAGCCATTTTTTTCATATTTTTTTTTTAATATTTCCAAATTTACTCATAAATTATTTGTTTTTTACTCAAAAAATGAGATGCCTACTCTCAGATAAATGAGGCCCATGATTAATCAGATGCAAACAGAAATATAAAACCAGTCCTAATTGAAAGAGAACAAGTTGACAAAAAGATTGAATCCAAGATTGGGTGAAAATATGGTATAATGAGTGATTTATAAGCTATTTTTTATAGGCCGGTCATTTTTGACCGGGAACACCACAAGTGTGACTATGTGCCATATTTTTTTACAAAACAAAAGTTTCAAAACAAAATTCCTGGTGAAACATTAGAGTAGACTAGTGTGATCAACAATACCAATTTTCTTCAGATTTTATTTAATATTTCCAAAATTATTCAAAAATTTAAAAAAAATTACTAAAAAAATGAAATGCCTACTCTCAAATAAATGAGGCCTATGATTATTCAGATCCAAATCAAAATATAAAACCAGTCCTAATTGAAAGAGAACTTGTTGACAAAAAGATTGAATCCAAGATTGGGTGAAAATATGGTATAATGAGCGATTTATATGCTTTTTTTTATGGGCCGGTCATTTTTGACCGGGAACATCACATGTGTTATAGGGTTTTGAACACAACCTGAGGGTTAAATATTTGTTCTTGGACTTTTTGTCTTGTTAATCTTTCATCAAAATATAATTTGCTCTGACTCCAAGACATTTCCTTGTATCTTCTTTCACTCCATCACAGAAATAAAAGAGCACATTTTGTACACCTCTACCCTATGGGTGCTGTATGTTAAGCACAAAAAATCATTAGTTTCCTTTATTTCTAAGTAAATTATAGATTTAAATTAACTTTGGACATTTAAAGCCCTTTTAACTGACATTTAAAACATTTGGGTAGAGGCTCCCCAGACAGCAACATGGTCCGGATCTGGGCCGACACTATGTTTCTATCTGGGTCTTAATACATACAATGCTGGGTTTATAAAGACACTAAATAATTGTTAGTTGCTAAACTACAAAGAAATAACTTTTCTGCCTCAAAACAGAAGTGTGTCATTGATCAATGTTATGAAAAGCTGCTACTTACAACGTGTTTGACACATGGCTCATCTTTACTGGATGTGTAGGGACTCTCCACAACTAATCTGTCGTCAATCTTGCCGTTGTCCGTGTAACAAGCGGTAACTATGGCCAACAGTTTCTGGTTGATGTTTTTAAGGGGGTACATACACAGAGCTGATTCAGTGGCCCCTTCCTCTGAGCTAGCCACCACAAACAGGACTTTATCCCATTCCCGAACATTCCCGTACTCTCCAGATTCGGACATGGCCTGAGCCAGCTCTTTCCCCGGCTCTGTCAAATACGCGGCCTGGACTTTATTGTAGCGATTCTTCTGGCCGCAACTAAGCTGAAGCTCAGTGTACGAATAATAGTAATGGTCGTTCTCGCAGAGGCGTGAAACGAAAGTAAAGTTCTTGTTGTCCGTTCCACCAAGAGTGCGCGAAAAGAGGAAATAGACGAAGTCGTCGTTTTTGAAGGCAAAGCGGAAATCGTGCAGGTACTTCGGCACGAAGGGAACTTCTTGGACCGAAGACTCCTCGATGATGCTCTCGAACACGACCCAGTCTCGATAGTTCTCCAGGATTCTGGTGCTGATGAGATTCGCGCTGTCCATGCTTCCATAGCCCTTGCCGACCAAAAAGACGTTGAATGGTTTATCGTCGATTTCGAGCGTGGCCATGACGCCCACTACGGAAACGTGCTCTTCGGTGCTGGCGGCATAAGTCCGCTCCCCTTTGCTGTCGCTGTAGTATATCTGCTCTTTGACGTTGGTGAGGTTGAGCAGAGAGCAGATTCCTCGGTACAAACTTCCACAGACTATCAGTGACCCGTTAGCCGAATTAACCAGCAACAGTTTATTGGTGTTGTTGGTGTCTCTCAGGTCCTGGCAAGTAGACACAGGAGGTGTGCAACCCTTCGCATCTTTCTTAGGCCCCGTTTCTGCTCTGGCCTCAAGGTTCAATGAAGAGTCCAATTGATAAATAGCATTGACCGCACCCAGGTAAACAAGCCCGGTCTGGGAGTCCTGTGCCACATTATTGATGGTCGTGTCTGTGGAAAACTCGAGTATGGGCTCTTCAGAGGATGCAGCGGTTACTTGTAGCACCAGTAGGACCGCTGGTAACCAGGTGGCCATTGCTGTAAAAAGAGTTTGAATTAAAACAAATGAAAAAATGCTAAGTTCAGATGTTGGGGTCTCAGTGAGTATGAAGATGTTAATTAGTAGGGCTTGCTAAGGTAGACATCACTATTACTATTTTTCATATGCTCTTGAGCCCTACACAGCAAAATCTCCAGAGTTAAATCAACTCTGCTCAGAGTACATTTGGTCCCTCTCTAAATAGCGTTAAAGAGGTCATGAACTGTGTTGGTTTATTGTTTTATAATGTTTCCTGGGTGCACTTATAATGTTAGTAAGCTTTTTACATCCAAAATTGTCATAATTTAAAAATAAAAGGCATTTTTTCCTACCCTGATTTTTGCCCTCTGTTTTGAACGCTCTGTTTTAAGGGGCGTGTCTGCTGTGAGACTTCAGTGTAAACGCCCACTGCTGTGATTGGCTAACATCTTTGCATATGAAATGGCCAAGTATTACTCTGTCTTTTAGCGCGTTTTTACTATTACAGAATACAGATCTCAAGGTTAACTAATCGTGAAAAGTGTTGCATTATATTTAGATCAATGGCGTTATATTTAGATTGTGGCATGAAAGGTTGCAGAGATGAACACTGTAGCTGATCACAGACATGTTGAGTGAATAAAAGCAGTGATCTCCTCATTGAAACTCAATTTCTGCACACTAACAAACAGAGGTGGGTAGTCCAGGGGTCAGTGAGTAAAAGTCCTGCCATATTTTTATTCCACCCACTGAAGCATTAATGAGATCAATAAGTGTTTAATTAGGTGATGATTGAGCATTATTGAAGACACCTGATGATAACAAGCAGAATCACCAAAGGAGAAAATCACAATTTTTAAGTTACCATCATCGAGGTCAGGGTTTGTTTTAGTTGAGCTCTCGACCCTTGACTTTTTAATATCAGGTTTTGTTTGTGCAGTTTTAACTGCATTAAAACCAACCAGATAAGCAAAGTTAAAAGATGATCAGGTGGTGTTGGTTATGTTTTCACTGTTTAGCCCCGCCAACCAATTCACGCATTATATGAAATAACATAGGTAGCCTAAATAAAGAGAACACAAGAGGCGACACTTTGATACTTTTTGGGAAACAATCACTAGATAGCGCTCCGGTAGCGCGGCCGCCATTATGGGGTGAAAATACTAACTGGACCAATAGAATCCTTCACATCTTCACAATTTCACCGCCAAATCAGAAGCGCAATAGAACAGTGTTTTTTAATTAAGTCATCAGTAAATTGTATGGCTCCTACACTAAAAAAAAAAATCCTAATTTTATGGAAAATAACTGTGATTTTTTAGTCATTTTCTTTTATTTTAAATTATACTCAAAACTCTGTAAAAATACAATGTATGTAAATTAACAACTCGGCTGTTATTTTATGTTATGACATTAATGAAAAATTACATTAATTCACATATTTTTTACAGAAAATTTACTGTATTTTTTATACAGTATTTTTTCTGTTTTCTTAAATTACAAACAAATGTAAAATTACAAAAATAACCAGTAATTAAACAGTAACAAAACAGTTAATTGGTAAAAAGGTCAAATGAATGGCAGCCAAAAAACCCTGAAGAATTAAAGTAAAATATGCTAATTTAAATAAACTGAAAAACGCTGTTATTTTACAGGTATTTCCTGAATTATTACGATCAAATACCTTCACTTTAAAAAGCATAAAAAATGGTCAATCAACAAAGCTTTTTTTTTTTTTTTTGTGAGTTGATCTGAATTTTTTGTTGTATTTGTTTTTTTGTTGAGATTCTTATGCTAATTCTTGATGTCTGTGTGAGTCTGCATGACCTTAACAGAAAAATAAAATTGTTTATAGTACTGCAGCACTGCAAAAGTTTTGGTACTTTAAATTACAACTGATATTAAACACTTTAGATAGAGACCAAACTCCACTATCAGTGAGTCAGAACACTTTATGATGACTATCATCTGAGGATTTTTTTCTTTTTTTGCTATAACAAACATGCATCAGAAACACACAGTTAAAGCAATCTGAAAAATACCAATGTTAAAATGTCAAGGGTAACTCAACTAAAGCAAGTACTGATCGCCAGAATGGTGACTTCAAACTTTATTATTTTATTCAATAAAACATCAACATCTAAACCTCTGTTAATTCTCAATAATAAATTTAATATGAAAATATAGCTGCAAGCAGCAATTACGGGGCCAAGCACAAAAGCGGCACAACAAGCCAGCCAACATGGCCGTGAGCATCAGACCAATGACAACAGTGAGCAATTAAAGACTTATTAGGATCATTTTAGGCAAAAGAGCTGAAAAATCACATATATAGTCAATAATAGAGATTTACTGGTTTATCACTTTCCACCAATAGGTGGCCCTGTGACCAAATTAATGTGGTATGGTCAGATTGAGGTGACAATGACATTTGCAACGTTTGGCACCAATATGTCAAAGCATTGCAGAGATACAACTTCAAGAGTCGTTTTTGCGTCATGCCTCAAATCCGTTGCTCCGGTATACGAAAACGGTTTGACATCTACTTGAAACTATTTGTCGGCATGGTCTGAAGATGATACATTTCAATTTTGGTGAAAATCAGAGCAACGGTCTAGGAGGAGTTTGAAAAAGTAGGTTTTTAAAGAAAAACAATATGGTTGACAGGAAGTTCAGCCAGCTATGGCAAATTTGATATCTATGTTCTCAGCATGACCCAAGAAATCAACTGAGATCAGTTCCATTACAATCGGTTAATATAGTCAAAAGTTATTAGCATTTTTGTAAATTTTGTTATAACTTTTGACCACAAGGTGGCGCTGCACCAAAACTTTTTGAGTATTGTCAGGGCATGGTGTCAAAGACCCATACCAAGTTTTGTAACTATACGCTAATGCGTTCGTAAAATACAGCATTTTTGCACAAAATTCAAAATGGCCGAAGGTCAAAATGTCCAATATGGGAAAATTGGATTTCATTCGACTTGGCATGGTGCCTTGAATCTAAAACAAGCGATGTATATCCAACAAATGTATATCCAAATTTATGATTTTTGGACAAACCCATCAGAAGTTATAAGCAAAAATAGCCATTTTTCATATCTCCGCACCAGTAGGTGGTGCTGCACCGAAACACTGCAAGATGTCTCAGGTCATGCTTGTGATGACATGTACCAAGTTTGGTCTGAATACGATAAAGCGCTGCGGAGATACAGCCTTAAGTCTATTTTCGCAAGCGCTACGTACAATTCTTTCGCGTGTTTTACGAAAACGGTTTGAAGAATCGACTTGAGTTCCATAAAAATTGGAAAATTCGTGAAAATCAGAGTAACGGCCTAGGAGGAGTTCGAAAAAGTATGTTTTTCAGAAAATTCAAAATGGCGGAAAATTTTTCATGACGGGAATAATAGGGTGCATTCTAATCGGCTTGACCCAAGGAATCAGAGGAAAAATTTTGTTTCTAGCCCTTACGGTTCAAAAGTTATTAGCATAAACATAAGTGCAACTTTGGACAGCTGGTGGCGCTAGAAGGATTGAGTTAGAGACTCAAATTTTGCTATGGACAAAGGTCAGATTGTCCTCTAACTGTGTGCCAAATTTCACAACTTTCCCGCAAGCGGTTCTAAGGGCTGCCATAGACTTCAAGAGCGGAAGAAGAAGAAGAAGTAGAATCGAAAATAAAAATAAAAAGAACGCCAACAGATACAATAGGTGCCTCCGCACCTTTCCGTAACTTAAAGTCAGGATTGTAATAAGTGAAGATGCTGAGATCTTGAGAGATCTGTTAGGGTTTCATGTTCTGTTGGGATCTAGTGGGTTTCTATCATGTGTTTTGTGTGTCACCATTGTGCTGGAGAGTAGAGCCTGTGCTTCAGTCAAGGATGAGCCAGAAAACATCAATGTTATGCTGCATGTTGCATTATTTCAGAGGCAGTAACATATAGTTACAGTCATTCATGCATTCATGTGTGTTTTTTCTGGTTAAATACAAGAGATTTAACAGACATTCGACAGCACTGCAAAATTGAGTTGTTTATTGTTCAACACTCCCAATTTTTCTGATGTATGTTCTTAATTTAGTTTCATATGTTGTTATTAATTCACTGTTTATAATGCTAATAGTTGAACTTCAAAGAATTTTAACCCAAACTGAATGGTTTTCCAGAGAGCAAAGGTTTTGTGAAAAAAGTGGAAGACTTAAACACAAAGTGTGTAAAATAAACTGTAAAAAGGCTTTGATGATCACTAGTGATAGTATTTTATTCTGTGTTGTCATCGTTCAGGTTGGATTTCAGCTTTAATATACATTTTTTTTTTTTTTTTAAACAAAGCAGCTGATATTGCCAGAAACTAGTGGACCACAAAACTTTCACCACAAAATGGCGGAAACGCAGGGCTGCTGCTGGGCGCCGGTGTTTCAAAGGAACTTTCTATTGAGTGTCACTTCTTGTTAGTGTATATTCTTTGGCCTAAGTAACATAGGCCTACGTGGTGCTAAACCAGATCGAGCTACCAAGCAATAAACAAGCCGTTGTTGAGGATTATATTGTGCAGAACCTGGACTCAACAGTAACGCAACAACATGTCAGTAACTGTGTCCATTCTAATGCCTGATGTGATATTAATGATTCATGTACAGTCACCCACAGAGCAAACAGACTTGGCCCAAATGTGGCCTCATAATGGCACTGCTGGCATGTTGCCGGCACTGGCATGCATCATGTCAGCCAACTGTGGGCCTTCTCCCACTGAAGGGTGAAGACGTCTGTCGGACAACCGCTGTTCTAGGTAAGTGAAGTTATGTTGTGTACGACCTAACATTAGATGTTATGTTATGTTAGATGTTTTGAATCAATATTTGGCCTTTTGGAAAGAATTGAACTTTTTTTTTTTTTTTTTACAAAAAAGCCGCCAAATGCGGTTAAAACTCGCAGATTATTTTGGTTATTATGATTAATGAATTCCATCACTCTTTATGTAACAGCTATCTTTAAAAATAGAATAACAATCCATTTTTGGCGCTTTTTGAAATACATGAAACTCGGATGCCACTTTGTTCTTTATTGAAGTGAATTTTGCCTATAAGGTAGCTGATTCACTTCCCCTTGAACTTGAGAACCCAGATATGAGGATTGACGAGACCAGGGTGAGATAGACCGGCCTGCGGGATGTCCGAGGCGCGGTGCTTCCTGTCCGGTGTGGAACAATATAGCCTATTGTTGTTAAAATTATAGGAAAAATCACAGCAAAATCAGCAACAGTAATTTACTTGAAAGCTGAAAGTGATTCAAAGGTTGTACAATCAGATTTAATTATATCTAAATCTAATCTCTGACTTTGATAATCAGGATAGGTCTATGTCTGATATGTTTGTTTTAGCTAGTAGACATTCTTAAAACAATAAGAAAGCAATTTGTTATTTCGTAAGCATTTTGCATCAGTCATGTAGAATCAAATCTGGAATAATCATTGTGTCACATAAACAAAGACATGTTTTTGGTATTTGTAGGAGGTCATTGTTAGTTTACATTAACCTATGCAATAAGTAACTGTTTAAGACAGACCAGTACATTTTGAAATTAAATGCACTTTTTTTGAGGTGGAAATAAGATGTTATGCTTTGAATGCGTTACATTATCAGTACTTCAACAGTGCATTGGTTACTCTGTTTACACCACAGTTTCCATATCTCAGCATTTTTAAGGTTTTTGTTTGCTAAAATGGTCTTATTTGTCATAATACTGTTGTCAAACTCTGAAAAGCCAGTTAGTCATTCAATAGTGCCATTTTATTGGCAATCATTTCCTGTAAAAAACACCAAAGCAACCTTATTTTTCATTTGTTACTTACATTTATTTACAGTAGATGGATGAATGTTTGTATATGTATTTATTAATTTTGTATTATTATTTTGTCTTTTAGCTGCTTTGAGGAAAAAATTGTCTGACACCACCCCAGACAGCAACATAGTGTGGCCCGGATCCGGCCCACATCTGGTACATGTGGTTTACACGCGGACCAGATGTGGGCCGGATCTGGCCCGACACTATGTTGCTGTCAGGGACAAGACTAAAAGTCTACTCCTGATAGAGATGGAATAAGGAGAGAGCACTTGTGGAGAAATGAGGGGCTGCAGAGCTGTACTTCACTTCCTGAGGACAGTCCTAAATATGATCATGTTCTCCCTCACACATACAAACATTCTGATGTGTAAATTTGTTTTAACTATTTTTTTTAAATTTGCTCTATATGTGTTTAGAGTAAAATTATATTATCTTTACATTTCAGTGCTAGATTCATTCATATATTCATGAGGTGGTAATAAGATATGCTTTGATTGTACTCAATAAAATAGCCTTAACACAGTTACACAATTCTGAATGTGGTTATTATTATTATTGGCTTGTGCAATATTGTTAAATAAATTGAATTTTCTTGTGACTCATTTCACATGGTTTGGGTAGGATTAGGCTGGGTTATGGCTCATTTTTGGGGTTAAAGGGTGGTGGTGATATGGATAACATATGGCTGAGAATTGGTACCAATAATAAAACCTGTATTGGCCCAGTTCAGGGCCAGTTAAGGGTGATTAACTGGCTGAGATTCGGGCCGGTTATGGCCCATGTGTGACCCCTGTCTTTAATCCAGTTCTGGGCCACTTCAGGGCCGTCATTCTTTGCGGTACTTGGGCCGAGGGAAACGTGATTGTGTGGCCCGGAGCTGGGCCAGAAAACATTTGCTATGTGGGCAGATGATCTTTGTCTGTGTCAGTAAATCAAACCCGTGACTAAACGTCAACTTGCGTTGTTTCTCTTAGTAGGATGAAAATAATCTGTTATTTATCAGTGACTAATTTATATAAAGAAAGCGATCAAAGAAAGCCCCTTTGCAATCGTTGGAGCAGCGTGTGCTGAAGCTGTCAATCAAACAGCGCGAGTTTATCAGTGACTGACACGCAAAACTCCCGTTTTATTTAACAAATCTTTTAGTTATTTTGCGTTTGTACTGTTAGTGAAGATGAAAGCATTTGTTAGTGTGCAGAATTTGAGTTTCAATGAGGAGATCACTGCTTTCATTCACTCAACATGTCTGTGATCATCTACAGTGTTCATCTCTGCAACCTTTCATGCCACAATCTAAATATAACGGCATAGATCTAAATATAATGCAACACTTTTCATGATTAGTTAACCTTGAGAGCTGTAATAGTAAAAACGCGCTAAAAGAGAGAGTAATACTTGGACATTTCATATGCAAAGATGTTAGCCAATCACAGCAGTGGGCGTTTACACTGAAGTCTCACAGCAGACACGCCCCTTAAAACAGAGCATTCAAACCAGAGGGCAAAAATCAGGGTAGGAAAAATGCCTTTTATTTATAAATTATGACAATTTTGGATGTAAAAAGCATACTAACATTATAAGTGCACCCAGGAAACATTATAAAACAATAAACCAACACAGTTCATGACCTCTTTAAATCTCTTGTATTTAACCAAGAAAAACACACATTAATGAATGACTACAACTATATGTTACGGCCTCTGAAATAATGCAACATGCAGCATAACATTTTCTGGCTCATCCTGGACTGAAGCACAGGCTCTACTCTCCAGCACAATGGAGACCCACAAACACATGATAGAAACCCTCTAAATAACAGAACATGAAACATTAACAGATCTCTCAAGATCTCAGCATCTTCACGTATTACAATCCTGACTTTATTTCATATTAAAGTTATTATTGAGAATTAACAGAGGTTTAGATGTTGATGTTTTATTGAATAAAATAATGAAGTTTGAAGTCACCATTCTGGTGGTCAGTACTTGCTTTAGTTGAGTTACCCTTGACATTTTAACATTGGTATTTCTCATATTGCTTTAACTGTGTGTTTCTGATGCATGTTTGTTATAGCAAAAAAGAAAAAAAAGAAAAAAACTCAGATGATAGTCATCATAAAGTGGTTTGCCTCACTGATAGCAGAGTTTGGTCTCTATCTAAAGTGTTTAATCTCAGTTGTAATTTAAAGTACCAAAACTTCTGCAGTTCTGTAGTACTATAAACAAAGTCATGCAGACTCACACAGACATCAAGAATCAGCGTATGAATCTCAACAAAACAACAAAAAATTCAGATCAACTCATAAAATAAAAAAAAAAGCTGACCATTTTTTATGCGTTTTAAAGTGAAGGTATTTGATCGTAATAATTCAGGAAATACCTGTAAAATAACAGTGTTTTTCAGTTTATTTAAATTAGGATATTTTACTTTAATTCTACAGGGTTTTTTGGCTGCCATTCATTTGACCGTTTTACCAATTAACTGTTTTGTTACTGTTTAATTACTGGTTATTTTTGTAATTTTACATTTGTTTGTAATTTAAGAAAACAGAAAAAATACTGTATAAAAAAAAAAATTTTCTGTAAAAAATATGTGAATTAATGTAATTTTTCAATAATGTCATAACACATAACAGCTGAGTTGTTAATTTACATACATTGTATTTTTACAGTTTTAAGTATAATTTAAAATAAAAGAAACTGACTGTAAAAAAATCAGTTATTTTCCATAAAATTAGGATTTGTTTTTTAGTGTAGGAGCCATACAATTTACTGATGACTTAATTAAAAAACACTGTTCTATTGCGCTTCTGATTTGGCAGTAAAATTGTGAAGATGTGAAGGATTCTATTGGTCCAGTTAGTATTTTCACCCCATAATGGCGGCCGCGCTACCGGAGCGCCATCTAGTGATTGTTTCCCAAAAAGTATCAAAGTGTCGCCTCTTGTGTTCTCTTTATTTAGGCTACCTATGTTATTTCATATAATGTGTGAATTGGTGGGCGGGGCTAAACAGGCAGGAATGAAGTAGGCGTTGATCTTCTTCTGCAGAGGCGGTGCTTGCTGCCCTTTGACGTCATAGATCCCCACTTTGTAAATCCTGTCGTTTTCTGGGTCTGGTGTCAATTAAAGCTTTTATTGGACTAACAAGGAAGTTTTCAGCTCTGAAACTTACAGGATATTCTTAAAGTATGATGACAAATGATATGTCAAAAGCTCAAGGAAAATTTGATTTCTCAGTTCATGACCCCTTTAAAATAACACTGAAGCAGATTTAAAGTTAATGATATAATTAAGCAATTAATTAAGTGATGATTGAGCAATAATGATAAACAGCTGCTGTTAACAAGCAGAATCACTGAAGAAAAGAGAAACACAAGAACTACAACTGACTTCAGCCACAGCCTTAGATGAAATCAACTGATCAAATCAGATCTGATCAAACAGCTCCAGAAACAGCATTACCAGCTTCACATATTACTAACCAGACCGACTTTTTAGAGGTTTATTTGTTAAGAAAAGAAAAAAGATGTTTTCATGTATAAGCCTGAATAGTAATAGTTGTTCATTTTTAACACTGAAGCTTTATGGTGGCATTGGTACATTTTTTTTTGTTGCAATTTTGTAATAGCTGAATCTCAGTTAAAGAACCAAAGAGAAAGAATCTTCTTTGTGATGCTAATTTGAAATGGCTTTCAAAAAGCAAATTCAAGCTGATCTGCTGCTTTATTCTTTTAACTCAGCAATACACAAATGTTTGCTGTGAAAAAGTTAAGAGCTCAACTGAAACAAACCATGACCACCACGGTGGTGGCATGCTTTTTTGACCAATAAAACACCAACATTTAAACCTCTGTTAATTCTCAATAAGAACTTTTTGTGACAGTCTAGGTTAGTAATAAGTGAATCAGATCTTCTAATCAGATCTTGAGAGATTTAATGTCTTTTACCTTCAGTCGATTTCAATTAAATGGTTTTGACTGTTGTAGTTCTTGTGTTTCTCTTTTCTTCAGTGATTCTGCTTGTTAACAGCAGGTGTTCATCATAAATGTTCAATCATCACTTGATTAATAGCTTAATTATCTCATTAAGTTTGTACCAAATGTACTCTGAGCAGAGTTGATTTAACTCTGGGGAATTTACTGTGTAGATAACAACCCAGAACACCACAAAAACATCCTAACCACCACCTAGAACCCTCAAGAAACCACCCAGTACACAGTAGAATCCCACTGGAACCACCTAAAACACAATAAACCCACTAAGACAACATAGCATCACCCCAGGAAATATGATATGTAACCAATTTACCTAATATTTTGCAGTCAAAACTGACTGCATCCACACAAGTAGCGTGCATATGATCGATCTGAAGCTGAGGAAATGGTTTTGTGCTTATCAGAAGTTGTGAAAGCAGAGGTGAAAAGATAGAGGAAGTGAAAGAACACGAGTGGAAAGGGAGGCCCACTTTTTTCTTTAGTCAGCAGGCAGTGGTTTGTGGCCAGCTGTTGATCATCAAACGTGAGAATGAATGCAGTCTGTCATTATGTCCGTCATTTCCCACGATGCTGTTGGTGTAACTTAGCCCAGGAAAAAACTTAAAAACCTTAAAAACTACTCTCTCGACTTCACACATCGCCCCTAACCTGATTAATCCATAGATGAGACCTTATAGGACTGACACACATGCCTAAAGACAATGAGCCAATCGGAGTGAGACAAAATGGAAAAATTAATTGTACAATCATGGCTGATAGCAATAATTCAATAACTATTTTCATGTTATAAATCTATTCTACTATTCAAAAAGAAAGAAAGAACACAAAAAAACTGTGTTTCATGCATAAATACTGAAATTTGCTTTAGAAATAATGGCTGATGCCAATTTTTAAAGAAATGTTGAAAACCTTTTGAACAGGATAAAGATGTCCAAATGTTTCTTATTTTGTTTAAATATCTTTTCATTTAGTACTGACTTTCAGAAGCAACAGCAGACACTTAAATGTTTGTCAGAAGACAAATTAAGTAGCTACAATATTCCTTGATCTTCAAATTCAAATAGTTTTCACTCCCCGGCTCCTAATGCATCGTGTTTTCTTCTGGAGCATCAGTGAATGTTTGAAACTTTTCTAATAGTTGTGTTTGAGACCTTCAGTTGTTCTCAGTGTGAAAAGATGGATCTCAAAATCATACGGTCACTGCTGTAAATGGTTTAAATACACAAAAGATGCTGGAAAACTGAAAAATTTTCAGGACCTGGAGGATTATCCAGGTAAGTTAACCACACACAGTATTAAGAAACAATGGTTCACAAACTTTTGAGCGGGGTCATGTTAATAAATTCAGCAATTTTTTTTTTGTCTTGTGGACCATACATTTTTAATGTAAAAATAAATACATTTTTAATGATTTTATAAAGTATATGTAAGATAAACATTTACTGGACTGAAGCAATTAGGGTTTACTTGATTATTCATGCATCATTTTTTAATGTAAAAAAAAAAAAAATTACACACAAAAGGTAGACCCACCGGAAAGTCATACACTGCATACTTACTACTACAGTCTATTGAATACTTATTAGTGAAAATAAGTGAATAAATAACATTACCTGTTAATAATTACATTAAAAGTCGCAAGAACAGAAAAAACTGCACTGTAGTTTCGGAATGAATGTTAAAACGTCTATTCACAACAAACCCAATCGGTACATCATCTCACATGCAACATGCGTCTCGGTCAGTCCGGGATGTGCGTCCCGTCTGAAACCAAACACAACCGTGAACTGCTGTATACGGTCTTTAGGAATGTGCAAAGCAAAATATTCCGAGTCAAAACACGCAAATACAGACTTACTTACCTTGGCAGTACAATTTGAGAGGAATAGATTCCCGGTGCACGGAAAGTTCACACGTCACTCACGGATGGAGAGAATGTTGTGCCGAAATTCGACTGCTTGCCAGAATTGACTTTCCTCCGCGTGCACGCGCATGGCGTGTTCCGTTAACATCGGTGTAGCCAATGAATTTATGTGTTGCACTTTCATTTTAATTTAATTTTATTTATTTTAATTATTATTTGGCTGTAAATAACAGGATCCATTTGTAGGCCAGTTTTCATAAAATCCAATGGCTCAGTGAGGTTTCGATTGACAGCAAGATAATTATCACTTTCAATGCCCAGACACTGCCCTACTAAAGACATATTTAAAACAGTCCATGTGACTACAGTGGTTCAACCATAATGTTACGAAGCAACGAAAAAACTTTTTGTGTGCCAAAAAATCAACAATATCTAGGGATGGGCGATTTCAAAACACTGCTTTATGAAGCTTTGAAGCTTTACGAATTTTTGTTTCGAATCAGTGGTTTAGAGCGTTTGTCAAAGTCACGCCCCCAGTGGTGAACCATTGAAATTTCGTAAGAAAGCCTCGTTAGAATATTGCACACACTCAAAAAAATAACTTGTTGGTCTAACTTAATTCAATTATGACACCTATTTCCACACAGTTGAACTGATTTATTTGAACTTAAGCTAGGTTAATTGTACTAATGAGTGAAATTCATCCTAATTGAATGAGATCACACCAGTTTCATTTGACGTATTCTGTGTATGTTTCCTGAACATAATTCATTCTTGTTGATCCAACCAGTGCTTTTTTTATTTTTTTTTTTTGTTACCATCATGGTGAAGATGTGCGCTTGTGCTTAGGTTTTGAGTAGCTGTTGTACACAGACATACATGTTTCATTACCATTGAGAGGGGAAAAGCTGATGACCATATGTAGACTGTGTAAAATTTGTGCTGGCCCTCCAAGTAATTTATTTATATTTCTATAAAAACTAAACTAAAATAACACTTATTCATATGCTAAGTAACATTTATAGCATGCAAGTAATGATCAGATAAAGAACTTCTCATTACTGGCTTGAGCACAGTTAATGCTCGTTAAAAACAATATAAATTTGTTTTACATAGCCACCTAGAGCCTAACCACAAGGTCTACACTTCAGCATAATGGTAACCTCAAAAAATCGACATAACATAAACTCTTTTAAATGTCAAATATAACTGAACTTCAAACTTTAAAAGGTATTTCCCTTTACTAAAAAACACATTAAACAGCACTTAAGTTCAACATTTACTGTCCCAATCTTTCCCTATGCAAAGCATGCTGGGAACTAGAAATCCACTGCCCAGGTTCAATCAATGCAACATAAATGATTCATGTAGTCCCAACACAAATGGTTTAGGTTGACCTAACATTTTGCAAATTTAATTTCATTTAACATAATACAATTGAGTGCGAATGCCAATTAAGTAAAAAACTAAAGATTTGTGTTGGTTCAGCTTATTTTATTTAAATAAACTGAACAAGCAGCTAGAATCATTTTTTTGAGTGCATGCGCGACTGAACGAATCACCCCCCGAGACGACTCGTTCTTCCCGAGTCACATTAAAGAAAAACAAAGATTCGCAAAGCTTCGAAGCTTCATCAAAGTCCCTTTAAGACAAGCCATTTCACTTGGCGGCCATCTTTGAAACGCCTCTCGGGCATCCAAGTGCAGCTCCTATCTCTTTGAATGGGGAAACATCAAATTCTCTAAAGCTGTTTACCAAGCTTTTGATTAAATTTCATATTTGAAATCAATGAAATCTGATAACATCTGTCTCATAAATTTTGTTTCTAAACGCTCGAATCATGACAAAAAACTGTATTTTTCAGGTTGAATCAACCTAATGCGCATGCGCAGTCCTAAATTTGCGTCTCGTGCCTCATTTCGGAGGTGTGTGTCTGACTGTTTATATAGGAACCGGTGCTTCTAACGGCCGCTGCAGTGATGGGATGCAGGGGCGTAGGAGCGTTTTTGAACCTGGGGGGGACAGTAAATGCCAGGGGGGTTAGGGGGAAATCCGGGAAATTCCCCGTTTATATATATATGTATTATATATATATATATATATATATATATATATGTGTGTGTATTATATATATATATATATATATATATATATATATATATATATATATATATATATATATATATATATATATATATATAGCACTTAAATGCTAATTTCCAGTGACTTTTGGGAACGGATTGTTTCCCACAGGATTTTGTGAGACTGTGGTGGGTGGACATCGGTTCCTCTAGGGGGGTCCGGGGGCATGCCCCCCCGTAGGAAAATTTTGTACATTTTAAATTTAAATGCATAAATCTGGTGTATTCTGAGAGCAAAATTACGTGACTAGATCAATGAAGAAATTTGTTCTCTTGTAAACAATTTTGTGCTCTAATTTATTTATTGGTGATGGTAGGGCACATCACGTACACAACATATAGGCCTAGTAGGCTAATTGATAGTACATAAGTGGTCAAACATGTAGAGTACACATTTAAACCATTAAAAATATGTAGCAAAAGAGGTTACCTTTGTTGAATTAATTTATTAGTGGGAGCCTGTATCTTTGATTTGTTAACCAATCCAGAATGCACTAAACACAACATCTCATTATAGAGAAAAATAACAAATTAATAAAAATATATTCATAAGCTGACCAATAAATAAATAAGTAAACTAGGTGAGTATATAATTCAGCAGCAAAAAATTCAGCAGTAAAATATTCTAGCCTAAAAACTTTGCACAGTAATTTTATAAATCCAAATGTTAATAAAAAGTTTAAAATTACTATTTGTATTATGAAATTAGATTTATATGAAAATAATTATATGTATTTATATTAATGTAACATTAAAAGACGCTTATTTAAAATGTATTGTTCAGCTTTTTAATGAGGCAACAAGCTATAGATACGACAGAACAAAATAGGCTATTAATAATCTTTCAGTGTGCAAAACCATGATAATATGAAACGCTTCAAAACAACAGCAAAAAACCGCTAATGCGCATCCCGGGTGCAGAATGATGCGCTTGAAGCAATATCGAGTCAGAGCGCGCAGTTGTGCTGCGCATTGAAAAGTTCACGGTACAAAGAGAATCCCTGTGTATATCTGCATCTAACAGTTTATTAATCATATGTTTCTTTCATTTTTAAATTCCAGTTATTGTGCGTGTGACACGAATTCATAGTCCGATCTAACAGACATCCTGTAGCCAGTATGATGACATCGTTCAGAAACAGCAATAAACTCCAGCAAGATAAAGTCATTTTATGCAAATCCACAGCTCTTTATCTACATATCAAGTATTATAATGGGAATATATCATATTGGAGGGCAGAGGGAAGACGAGTTTCTGACCGTGAACTTATCGATGCACATTTCTTCTGTCCCTCACATGAAGCTATGGAATGGTTTCAGATGACTTTGAATATAGTGCCCTAAAACTTAATTGGTGCTAATCTACTTACTTTGCTCTGTGTCTCCCACTTTTGCCATATAAAAGAGCGCAATTTATGGTGCGTGTGTGTGTAACCATAGCGACAAAACGACCAACTTTCGGAACCTGCACTTATAATTTCGTTTTTAAAAATTTAATTATGCATTTAAAAGTTGCAGAATGGATTAATTTGGAGACTCCGAAATCGGCAGAGATAGGCAGGCAATGCAAAACAAAATCTGACATTGGGAAATAGTGAGGGGGACAAAACTTAGATTTTGAAATGTGGGGGGGACGTGTCCCCCACGTATAATGGCTCCTACGCCCCTGATGGGATGCCTTTACCAGTCGGGGATTGGCTCTTTTTTTAGAAAGCTGGTCTTATTCTGCCATATTGCGCTTTGCACTTTCTCCCATTCAAAACAACACGAGTGACACGTCTTGTGTTATAGTCTTTGGCTTCATGAAGCACTGTTTTGAAATCGCCCATCACTAGACATAGATATCTCCTGTACAGTAGAGCTGTAAAAGGAAATATAATGTTGGCAGTTAAACATTAATGCTGCCCCACTGGAAACCACTTGGTGTGTACAGTCACAGTCTTCTTAGCAAACACTTGCCATGGTCAGAAATCCCCAGTGTGAATGTGATATGATTGTGAACCTGACTGTACAGTGAATCTGGGGAGTGTTACAATGTGTGTTACAATTTCTTAACATTTTCTTGTCGTGGTGTAACTTGGGTGGAAAAGACTTGGTTACATAAAGCTTTGAACTTTCATTATTTTTTTTAGCATAGTGGCTTTGGTGAAAACAGCTATATCTGATGAATCAGTTTCAAATCGCTTAAAAAACAGCACGGTGGCGACACCTGCTGGTCAAAACTGTGTAAATGCAGTGAGAACAGGCCAGATATGTTTAATAACACCTTAAGGGCTACGTTCACACTGCAGGCTGAAACGACCCAATTCCGATTTTTTTGCCCCTATGCGACCTGTATCTGATCTTTTCATGACAGTCTGAACGACACAGATCCGATCTTTTCAAATGTGACCCAGGCCACTTGGGTATGTGGTCCTGAATCCAATACGTATCCGATCTTTTGAAATGCGACCTCCGTCTGAACGGCCAGACCACATGTATCCGACCCGTACGTCATTGATACGCTACAAATGTCATAATTGTGCATTGAAGTAGGCGGGAACGAGAAGATAAACAACAACCATGGCGGACGATGCTGCTGAGACCAGTCAATGGAAGGGAAGCGAGGTCACAGATTTAATTAATATTTGGGGTGACAGCTCTATTCAGGCCAAACTCGAGGGCTCTTATCGGAACCGGGCGGTTTACGAAAACATTTCCAGCAAAATGGCCGAGCGTGGTTACAGACGATCCTGGCTCCAATGCCAGCGAAAAATAAAAAGCCTCTGAGCCAAATACAAGGAGGTTAAAGCCTGGAACAAACGAGGTGGCCGTCTACTTCCGCAAACAACGAGTGACGTTGTTGACCGTTGCGTACTCTTCTGCGCATGCGGGTCACTTTTGGGTCATTTCACGTTCACACAGGAGATCACAAAAGGTCGCATTTAATTGAAAATGTGAACAGCTTTGCAAAAAAATCAATTTTTTTCAAAAAATCGGAATTGTGCATTAAGCCCTGCAGTGTGAACGTAGTTAAAACAGCCCAAACAAAAACTATTATTAAGAAGTGAAGGGTCAAGAGCCCAACTAAAGCAAACACTCATCTCCACGATGGTGGCTTAAAAATTGTGATTTTTCTCCTTTGGTGATTCTGCGTGTTCGTCTATATCGGGTGTCCAGAAGACGTCAAAAAAAGACGTCATAAAAACTTTCATTCTGGCCCCTCAGTGGACGTCTTTTCAACCTGAGACAAGACCTCAAAAAGACGTCTTCTGGACGTAATTTGCTCAGTGGGTTCACAAACCACATGTTTTCAGGGTATTCTATTAAATATAATCTTTAAATAATTGCCTAGATCACCAGAAAGATCACTAGACTGCTTCTCACACTGATAGGTGGACAGAGTGTGCAATTAAAAATTTTAAGAATAAGAATATAAAATACATTCTATCAAATTAAATAAGATTATATCAGCATGTGTTTCTTAGTCTTTCACTGATGAAATGTGTTAGTTGTTAAAGATCTGAGAAATTGTATTTCAATTAGCCTGCTTTAAAGGTGCCCTAGAATTAAAAATTGAATTTACCAACTAACAATCACTTAGCTCGGATCATGCCAAACCGTTCAAATTATTATTACTGTTATATTGTTCTCAAATTGTTAATGTTAACAACATCAACACTGCGTGACTGTGTATTTAGTGTGTATTAGCATAACCTGTAGATTTCAATTTCTGTATCTACTCCACAGTCCGAAGTCTTTTGCTTTTTGACTACAGCTGAATCTCCAGTTGTCACTGATGATTGTCATTTGGACCTTTCTGGATCTCAATCGGCCATCAAAATGATAAGTTTAATTATTTCAGCTGCTGTGAGAAAAGGCTATAAACGTGCCGCTACCGGCAGCTTCCTCACATGATTTAATTGAGCCTCTCAACGGGACTCCTTTCTGTTTACGGACGTGACGTAATGACGCACAGAGGAACTGCTGCATGCTTGAATTTCCCGCGGAAATCCGCCAGTTCGCTCTTATTATAAAACATTATTACAAGCTAACCGTCGTGAATCAAGACAAGATAATTAGATAGTTTTGAACACTGGCTGGTTATGTACTTGAGTAAATAATGCCAGAATTTTCATTTTTGGGTGAACTAACCCTTTAATGCATGGTGAGGAGGAGAGTTTGAGGGTGCGTTCACACTTGTCATGTTTGGTTCGATTAAAACGAACCCTGGTGCGATTGCTCGGATAGTGCGGTTCATTTGAACATATGTGAACGCTGCCATCCGAACCCTGGTGTGCACCAAACAAGCGGACCGAGACCGCTGAAAAGATAGAGACCCTAAAAAGGACAGGATCCAAGCGCATGTCAGTTTTTCTTGTCATAGTCGCGAGCGGTGTTTTGACTACTTTACACATTTTATAAGCTCTTCACGAGTTCCCAGCTGGCCAAAATACCATCACATGCAGGCTACGCACAAACAACGAGCGCATTTACCTCAGAAAACAGCACTGTTTTGGATGCTCGGTAAGTTCCGTTTCAAAATAGGCAATACGTCATAAAATCCGACCAATCACGTTGTGAATGTATCCCTATGCCTATAGGTTCGGTATCTTTTGGTTCGGTGATAAAATTGCCAATGTGAACGCTAACCGGACCAGGACTAAATGTTTTTTTTTTCTTCTTTGGTCCGGACCAAATGAACCAAACGAACCGAACTACAAGTGTGAACGCACCCTGAGTGGTCAAATCTAATGATCACAGCTGGGGAATTGCAAAAATTAGTTGAGTCTTGCGGTCAGAATTCCCCCCAAAAATGATCAAACAGGACCTACATCACCTCAAGTTGTTTAGGAGGGTTTCAAGAAAAATCCTCGCTCATCCAAAAACAAACTCCAGCATATTCATATTGTGTCACTGAGTGAAGCTTCTGCCACGGCCATCCCAGTCCCCTGACCTGAAAGCTATAGAAAACGAGTGGAATGAACTGAAGACGAGAAGCACCAACATGGATCTGGGAATCTGAAGGATCTGGAGAGATTCTGTATGAATTATTTCTGATCTTTTGTTAGGTGTTCTCCAAACTCATCAAGCATTATAGAAGATAATTGGGTGCCAATAATTATGTCCAATGTGAACTAGAAAAAAACTTTTATTTCATAATGAGATTTCCCCCACTTTCAATTGTTGTACTTCAATGAAAGGTTATTTTGTGATTTTTTAATAAAAGGTCAAAAGGATAAACAATGCAGATTTATTTTCACAGCTGCCTTTGCTCATATTTACCAAGGGTGTCAATATTAGTGGAGGGCACTGTACGGTATATTCACAAAGGGATATTTGTGTAAAATTTCTTGTCAAGCTCTCTTTTAATGGCCTACATGTGAGTCTTTTTTTTTTGTACATATTCAAACATATTAATATTTTTGACAGTAATGGAAGAAGGTGCTGGCAGGAACAATAACACTTGTAACCTACACCCTACAGTGACACACCTTCAGAATTCAACAAAGAACTGTGTACACTAGCACTACTGTATTACTTAGTGAACGTGTATTTAAAGAAGATCTAAAAACAATAACCACTTGTTCTGCCATAAGTCTTTCAAAAGGAAGCAAGTGAGAACAAACTGGATGGCACACCAGTAGATGGCAGCAAATCACTGTTATTTGACATTTTGATTTTTTTCTTGCCCTCTTGTCGTGTATTTTACAAGTACAATTCGAAAACCGCAGGCTTTAATAAAGGGTAATAATACAGTATGTGTGGCTTTCCAGTGAAGGGTGTAAAATCATTCTGATGAAATTCCGATCAAAAAGGGTGAGTCTGTGGCATTGGCATTTTCTCTAACAGTTTGACATTAATATTAAGCAGCCATTAATCCACAAGAAAATAACAAAAGTACAGGATCATAGTTAACATAACATACTTAATTTTCTTAGTCCACAACCACCAGCTCTTCCCGGAGCGATTCATGTGTTGCACCACTGATGCATGGAAGCTGTGGTAATACATTTCTTTCATAACAGTCTCGCATTACTGTTAAACAGCCATAAATCAAACAAGTAAACAACAAAAATACTGGAACACAGCAGAGTCTGTGCAAGTTGTTTTTGGCTCATTTTTTTATATCCACCACTCCCAGCTCTTCCCGTAGCATGCCTCAGGTGTTCCGTCATTGCTGCATTTGGGCTCCGCCTCTTCACAGCATCTGAGGGAACAGAAAATGGTTATAGAAAAAAACCAAAGGCAATATTTGGGGTAAATGACATGCACTTATTTTGAAAATATCTTGATGGTCCTAAATTTAACTAAATTTAAAATACAGTGGAACAAGATATTGTGTCCATTTCATGAATGAAGGATTAGAAAAAGGTATTCAACATGTATTACATGTTATTTTACTGTATGATAATCTTATGTCAAAATTAAATGTGTGTTAGACTGATTAGATCAAGGAGGCTAAAGGCTGCAACCCTTAGCATCAGTCGCTAGAGCATCTCTTGAGATCAGGGGAGTGAGGTTTACAAGCACAGCTTTTACTGGCCTACGTCTGTTATACTCACCCTCCTAAACTCCCATCCGGGTCATGGCACCAATGTAGCCCATCAAATTCACACCTGCCCTCTCCAATGGGAGTTGGACACTCTAACAAGGAGGATAACCCCAAGCGTCAGTCGCTAGAACATCTCTTGAGATCAGGGGAGTGAAGTTTACACGCACGGCTCTTACTAGCCTACGTCTGTTAGTGTACTTGATTGTACTTGTCACTGTTCGCGGGTTCACTGGTTCACTCTGTCTCTCTGTGAGTGTGTGTTGCTGCTGATGAGCTGATCAGTGTCAGCTGGGGCTCAGCCAGTCCATTAGATGGCAATGAAACACCATATACTGATCATGTCAAGTCACCTTTATTTATATAGCACTTTTTACAATGCAGATTGTGTCAAAGCAGCTTTACATTGATAACTGGTATATAATTTTGGCTGCACAGCAGCTCTTAAAGAATAGAGTCAATGCAGGCAGATCAAAGTACTGTTGAATATCAAATGTCAAGTGTCCCCAACTAAGCAAGCCAAAGGCGACAGCGGCAAGGAACCCAAACTCCAACAGGTGACATCAGGTGGCAAACAGGTGTTAAAATGGAGAAAAAAACCTTGGGAGAAACCAGGCTTAGTCGGTTCAAAGTATTTATTCCAGTTCAATCCAGTTGAGGATCGTATTCATCACGCCGGTATGGACGTTTTGTTGAGGAACTGTGCCACTGGCTGTCGTGTCGTTGAGGCCTTCACAATGGATGATCTAGTCGACTCAATCTCTGCTGGCAATTCAGGGCTGCGTTGTAGTCATGTCAAGGCGCAGGTCCTCGATCTCACTTGGATACGGCCCGGATCCGGTAAACCTCAGGATAAACAGAGAGACTAATATAAGCGTAGATGCCATTCTTCTTCTGATGTAACAAGTACATCTGGTGTTATAGGAAGTGTTCCCAGTTCCGGCTGACCTAATTTCTGCAGCCTAACAATCCTTTAACGTATCTGAAAGTATAAACTGATAATGTGTTATGTGTATGCCAGGTTAAAGAGATGCGTTTTTAGTCTAGATTTAAACTGACAGAGTGTGTCTGCTTCCAGAAAAATGCTAGGAAGACTGTTCCAGAGTTTAGGTGCCAAATAGAAGAAGGGTCTACCACCTGTGGTTCATAATACACATGTGCATCATGCCATGGCCTTTGAAACCTGTGTTCAAAAGCTTGCGTTTTCAGGCACCCAAAATGCCGTTGTCGTGTAAATTAACAGCCAAAATGCTTTAAAAGTTTTATGTTTTTAGATGGAAACAGCATCAAAAATAGAGCACTTTAAGTACACTAAGTGTACTATGTGTCATGAAAGTAAGTGTATAGTGTACTTTTTTTCACCTGGGATTGTCAACAGTGACTGGAATTCAACAACAGTTAATGTGACTGCAACTTAACTGTAATAAGGAAAGATGTTAAATCATGACTTGTTTAGTGAGAATACTCGACAGCCGTTTTTGAGCACTGTTGAATCATAGCACACATTTAAAGCTGCAGTGCTAATGAGCATTACCTGCACGCAGGGCCGTCGCTAGTGAGGTGAAAGGTTGTGACAAATATAGGTGCCCCCACTGCCCAGGAGCCCCACTAAATCCAGTAGTTATGCTATATATTCTCCTACTCTTATGAATCATTATAGTATATACATTTGTATGCCTGAGAATCTTGCGGAACAAAAAAGTTATTGTTTTTAATATTTATAAGCAATATCACATGAGCAAAAGTGCTGTTTTGAACCCGATGCAGAATCTGGGTGAAGAAATCTTCAAGACGTGATATATAAGAACAAAGATAATAGCGACGCCATTTTATCGTGGTTGAAAGTGTGTGTGAATTCAAGGAGCTATTGATGAGAAGTTGGAACATTTGTTTTAGCCAGTCCTACAGACATTTTTCCTGACATTTACCATTATATTGTCTCTTTTTCACTCAAGGAGCTGTTCACTCTTCGTCAGGAGTGTAAACTTTGTTTGAACCTCCGGCCGGCGCCGCACACAATGGCCGTACTTCCTGCAGAGGAGAATATGGTGAGTAAAATAGGTTAACGACCACATTTTATTTCAACACGGATAATGATTGAAAGATCAAAGTTAATTAACAGTTTAAACACAAAAATAGATGGATGTACTCCTGTTTTATATAAGTCCATAGCCCTCTTTAATGGCAGACTCTCTTGTGCTGCATGTCAGAAAGGGATGCTTTGGAAGCATAAGTACTTCCCTCATAACTGTAAAAAAAAAAAAAGAGAACAGCTATTTTAACATTATAGGCTCAAACAAGAGAAGTTATACAAGAACAGAACAATTTCCTTGTTTTCATCTGGAATGTTTGTACATTTAAATCACTTAATGCTCAATATGTACTCTTATGCGGGATAACCAAAACATATCAGCAGTGTCACAAGGGTTTATTCATGTTCTTTATTCACCTGCATACTGCACAATTACATGTAAACCATAATGTCAGATACCATTATAAAGATTATAATGTTTGCTCTTCACAGAAAAGGTGTCAATGCCAGATGGTACTTCACTGGCTAGCTCTTTCTACGGTAAACCAGGTGTGTTCAGGTACATTCACACCATGTCGTAATTACCACGATTATGAGATTCCAACTTGTGAAAAGCATTCACATTCTTGTAGAACTCATAATTACAACTGGGAATTTTCTCGTACTTGTACCACATGACCACTGCAGCACCTGACTACTGCGGATTCAATTAGCCATTGATAGTGTTGCCATCAAAACGCATAATTCCCAGTCCACAGTCCAATGACATGAACAGCTCCGAACATCACATGTTGTCATCTCGATCATCACATTTGTCTTTGTCGATCTGTTTCTTTCTCTGTTAGGATGCAGCTGAAAAGGACTCGTACAGACAAACTCTAGACTACCCTAACTGTATAAATGTTTTAACAATGCCTGAGCAGAGCACTGTCAGATTTAGCTCTGAGCTCTGGAGACACTGGAGAAAGTGCTTATATGTTTCCTGATTTGTTATTGTACTGTGTTGTTGTATTGTTATTGTCTCTTTGTATTGTTTTAAATGTTTTCTTTTATGGACCTTTTATGAGTCTGAAATAAAGTTTTGAATTGAATTGAATTTCTTTCTTCAGTCGAAAACATTCCAGGATTATTCTCCTTATAGTGGACTTCAATGGGCACCAAACAGTTGAAGGTTAAAATTACAGTTTCAGTGCAGCTTCAAAGGGCTTTAAACGACACCAGATGAGGAATAAGGGTCTTATCTAGTGAAACCATCAGTCATTTTCGAACAAATGATCGCCTTGCACGTGCATCCGCCAAAACCGCACTTTCGCATTCTTCAAAAAGCTTACACTGTATGTCCTACGCCTTCCCTATTCTACTTACGGAACGAATGCTTCGCCAGTTCTGTTTTTTTCCGATCATCTTAATACCATGTGTAAACGGCCTTGGAGACAAATCTGGACTGCAGGCAGGCCAATCAAGCACATCCACTGTAAAGTGTCTACAAAACCACTCCGATGTAGCACGTGCAGAATGAGGCCTGGCATTGTCTTGCTTCCTAGAAAAGATGTCATCTTGATGGCATATACGTCTCCACGTCAATGGTACTTTCACACTAATGTAAGTTTCACACCGATGCTGTTTGCACTGCATGCAGCCATATACATGACAGATGTTTGCTTTTGCACCTGTCGCTGATGAAAGTCTAATTGGTTCTTTTCGTCTTTGGGACTGAGAACTCGATGTCCATTTTTTTCCAGAAACATGCTGAAACATGGACTCATTGCATACTTTTACACTGTATTTTGGATCATCTGAGATGAGCTCGGGCCCAGAGAACTCGACACCATCTCTGTACAGAATCGATAGCTTTCTCTTTGTGTAACAGAGATTCGAGTTGCATTTCTTGATGCAGTGGTAGACTGTGTTAAGTGACAACGGTTTACAAAGTACTCCCGAGTCCATGTGGCTGTTTTTAACACAGCAGCATGATTGTTTCTCATGCAATGCCATCTGAGGGCTTGAAGTTTCCTGACTTGCCATACACAGACTTCTCTGGATTTCCTGAATGATGAAAGACCTAAATACTTTGCAGTCTTGCATTGAGAAATGTGATTTTTGAATTGCTTGACAATTCTCCAATTACATTTGGCAAAAAGTGGTGAGCCCATGACCCATCTTTGCTTGCAAAACCGAGTCTTTGGTGGATGTTCCTTTTATACCCACACACAATACCTTCACCTATTACCAATTAACCTGCCAATTGTGGACTGTTTCAAAACCGTTTAACTTGGATATTCTGTAATCTTTTCACTATTTTGTCTCTGTCCCAAAGTGTTTTGCAGTCATCAAAATCAAAATTTGTTTATTTTTATTTACAAAATACAATTAATTTGGCCAGTGAAAACATTTATTTATTTATTTTTGCTTTTGTCAGTTAAAGGATTAGTTTACTTTGAAATGAAAATGACCACAAGCTTTACTCACCCTCAAGCCATCCTAGGTATATATGATGTGTCAGGATATTTATTAATATATCTCCAATTATGTTCATCAGAAAGAAGAAAGTCATATACACCTGGGATGGCTTGAGTGTGAGTAAAGCTTGGGCTAATTTTCATTTGAAAGTGAACTAATCCTTTAAGGAATGTTTCAAGAGAATTAACGAATCACAGTTTCTTGATTTTATTGATCAAACAGAATAGGTGTGATGTAGGCAGAACCTTTAGTGTTAGTATTCTTGCAGCAGAAGCTCGTCACCAAGACACATCCAGTGTATGTGTAAGCATACTTGGCAATACAGCTTATTGAAAGGCTAATAGATTCCTTTACCTCTATTACTATTATTCACCGAACAGTTGTAACATCATGTGACCGCACCCTCTAACCATCGCAAAGGTTCGCAACTCGAGCGCTCGGATTGGAACAGTATAGCCTACTAAAGTCTGTCATTATCACATGAAGTTCGGTCAAATCTTTGTCACTTCATACAAATTGACACATATAGCTAAATGTATCACAAACACTTTTAGGGGTTGTTTAAAATGTCTTTAACATATGCTATGTGCGTTATAAAGACTCGCGAAAGCCGACGCCTCAAAATGACAGATATGTCTTTAAAGGAACACTCCACTTTTTTTGAAAATAGGCTCATTTTCCAACTCCCCTAGAATTAAACAGTTGAGTTTTACCGTTTTCAAATCCATTCAGCCGATCTCCGGTTCTGGCGGTACCACTTTTAGCATAGCTTAGAATAGTTCATTGAATCTGATTAGACCGTTAGCATCGCACTTAAAAATGACCAAAGAGTTTTGATATTTTTCCTATTTAAAACTTGACTCTTCTGTAGTTAAATCGTGTACTAAGACCGACAGAAAATGAAAAGTTGCGATCTTCTAGGCTGATATGGCTAGGAACTATACTCTCATTCCAGCGTAATAATCAAGGAACTTTGCTACCGTATCATGGCTGCAGCAGGCCAATGATATTACGCAGCGTCTCTCACAAACGTCTCCATGGTTGCAAGGCACGTTCCCTGTGTAAGCAGGGGCTCACGGGCGCTGCGTAATATCATTGCACTGCTGCAGCCATGGAACGGCAGCAAAGTTCCTTGATTATTACGCCGGAAAGAGAGTATAGTTCCTAGCCATATCAGCCTAGAAAATCACAACTTTTTATTTTCCGTCGGTCTTAGTACACGATTTAACTACAGAAGGGTCAAGTTTTAAATAGGAAAAATATCAAAACTATTTGGTCATTTTTAAGCTCAATGCTAACGGTCTAATCAGATTCAATGAACTATGCTAAGCTATGCTAAAAGTGGTACCGCCAGAACTGGAGATCGGCTGAATGGATTCGAAAACGGTAAAACTCAACTGTTTAACTCTAGGGGAGCTGGAAAATGAGCCTATTTTCAAAAAAAGTGGAGTGTTCCTTTAAAAATGATCGGTGAACATTCGAAACAACACGCAAGCTGCCATGGGTCTCTCCAAACATACCTACCACTTAACCCCGCTAGAAATTTTACGTTCCCAGAACATTTTCAGAACGTCCCCACTGGTGTTATTATGAGAACAAATTCGTAATTTAACAACTTTATTTAACGAGTTTATTCTTAACATTTTATCTCAACTTTTTTTTTCTTTAAATTTAACGAGTTTATTCTCAACATTTTATCTAGACTTTTTTTTTCTTGAAATTTAACGAGTTTTTTTCTCGTAATTCAACGAGTTTATTCTCAACATTTTATTTCGACTTTTATCCTCGAAATATAATGAGTTTTTTCCTCGAAATTTAACAACTTTAATCTCGAGATGGTTTTATTTTTGTATTATTACTTGGCCCTAATCCTCTTCCGTACTTCCTGACAATTTGACTTTACTTTTTTCTCCAATTGTTGTAACTGTGTTTTTCTAAAGTATTTGTTACAATAAAAAAAAAAAGTGAGAAAATAAAAATCTGATCAAATGATGATTTAATCATCATACAGTGGTCTTATACACTGATCTTTAAATATTGTCTTTTTTTTCATGTAGTCATATGATATGCATAAGATCCTATTCTTCTTTGATATTTTGAAAGATTTTATCCTTGTACAGAAATTATTATTTAGATTCACACAGACATCAAGATTCTGCGTATGATCCTCAACAATAGTGATAAAATTTTCAGATAAACAGATCAACTCTGAACATCCCAACATAACTCCACATCGTGACCGTCTCTGAACGTTCTGTGAACGTTACTAGACAACGTCCTTAATACCAGTGGACGTTCTGAGAATGATCTAGGAACGTAAAAATTTTAGCGGGACAACCTGTCAACTAGTAACGTGCAGAGACGGCCACGATGTGGAATTCTTTTAAGGTTTGGGGAACGTTATTTGGTGGACCTTCGGGGAACATTCAGGACGTTCTGGCAAGAACGTTACAAAGAGGACATTTGGGAAGTTAACAGAACATTCTATAGTATAGTGCCCTAAACATTCCCACTGCATGACCATAAAATAACCAAAATGGAACGTTCCCCTAAACTCATATCGATAACGTTATTAAATGACCAACAGAGGACCGTGTGGGAACGTTCTGTTAATTTCCCAAATGTCCTCATTGTAACGTTCTTATGTGATCATAAAATAACCAAAATTGAACGTCCCCCTAAAGTAATAAGAACCTTAAACTGCAGCACTTTCATTATCAAAAGAGGACGTTTTAGGAACGTTCCGAATGTTCTGTAAAGGTTCAGAATTTTCATCACCTTTTGAGAACTTTTAGGGAACGTTGCCTTACGTGAGAGAGTCCTACCCCTCCCTTATTCACCTGCTGCTCTACACCAGGTAACAAACACCTCTGCTAATGTCTTTAAACATTGCTTTGTTTTGACTCTTATTAGCGCAATTTGATGTTTCAACGATTCATTCCTTTAAGTATAAATATATATATAACATTATTTTAACCATGATTTAATCATAACAGATTTAATCATGCACGAAATCCGCAAAACCTTATTCATCGTCATTCTTTTAATGGGTTTGCTCTGGTTCTTTTATACTGACCGGGAGTTTTGGAGTAAAACTTCAACACAGATATTAAGGTAGGTCTATGTTTCGTCTTACCTACATCCCTCTGTTCCTGAAATTACCATTAAAATGATTTTTGTTGTTGTAACCTAATGTGTTCCTTTTTTGATTCGGTCAAATTAAATCTTTTTTTTTTTTTTACTTGGATGAATAAGAGTCGATTATGACGTTATGATTTTAAAAAGGGGATTTTAAAACGTTTTGATGTCTGATGTGATATAATGCTCTTAAACTGGCCTACTGAAATGTAAGGCAGAAATATTTTCACGTAGATCTGGCAAAAAATCTAATTTGACACTAATTTCAAAAACAATTAGACACTGATAAAACATTTAATGTGATGTAATATTAGAAATGGATAAAAATCGCAACAACATTGCATCAAATTAAATGCATTTCTCAATTTTTGAGTCTTTTACGCAGCTAATTTTAGAGATCATGTCAAGAAAACACTATAAATGCGGAACAAAGACTGCGCTACAATATTTACCTTTACGAAAGACAAAGGGAAATAGAGAAGTAGAAAAAAAAAACACCTTATAGGTGTCAGTTTCACTCAGTTTGAACTTTGTTTTCCTGTTTGCACTATGGATTTGGATTTACCAGTGCAAGTTATATCAAACTCTGTTTTGAATGAACTTTAATATTCTTCGTGTGCTTTCTACCACACAACCGTGACAGAAGACCTGACCTATTTAGTGTTTCTCGTCTTTCACAAGGAAGCTGTTTGGAAATTATTAACAAATGCCCCGCTAAATGCCACAATTGCAAGAACTATGATGGCAAATACAAATAAGGGCTTTTTTGAATCGTGCACCAAGCCGGTTTTCATCTCTTTTAATGATTGTTATTATGAAAAACCTTGCTCATTGATATCCAAAAAGATAAATCATAAAGAGCCATCATGTAATGGAAGCAATATCTGTTAAGAGCAGAAAATAGGAGTTTTTAAATAGAAGAAGTGAAGTTAGTTGAAGTTAAACTACTACCAATGCAGGCTCCAGATATTTAAATAATATATAACTTCATATCTGTGTACCATTGCAAACAAGGAATTATGTTAATTATCAATTACTTGCAGTGATCAGCTTTTCATATGTGGTTTATAAGAACACACATTTTGCAAAAAAAAAAAATATATAAAATAAATCTCACAAGGTAGATGCCCCATAGACTCCCCCAATGTTTAAAACAAATCTATGCCTTTAAGCAGTCAACAGATGGTAAAAATGTACAGTTGAGAAACATTTAGAAATGAATAAAATAAAAAATTATCTGCATATTTGATATTTAATTCTTCATTGTGATTTTTCTTTCTCTCTAATTCCAAATCTCACCTGACAAATCACACGAATGAACCCTACAGGAACCATATTACAAACAAAAATGTTATGAGTTATTAGGTAACACTTAATGTCTTACATCCCTAAAAGTATATTTAATGCTGGTGAGGGAAGAAAATTGGAGATGATTCACTCCTGCTTTGGTTTTATTTGGTTACAAGTCTATGTAAATTGTACTCAAATGTTTTTTTTCCACTCATACAAGTTTCTCAAGTTTACACGTTCTCAAAGATCCAGAGATTACAGACTTCCCCAAAACAAAGTGAGTAGATTGAATTTCACTTTGATATGCACCCTAGAACCTGTAACTTATTTGTTTTTTTAAATGTATTTTCATGTTTTTTTGTTTTGTTTTTTTTGTATGTCTCAGTATAGGGCCTTTTCATAATGAGAATCCAACACCCTGTACCTGTCAAAAGACTGCACCTGCAAACCAGTTTGTGCCGGAAGATGAGCTGGATGACTTGCAGAAACGCCGGGCAGAGGAGTTCAGACAACACCAGATCAGGTTCCTCTCTATTCATCTGATCTCTTCAGTGTGGCACAAAATCAGCCACACCCTATCAGGGCTGGGTCTAGCACGCAAAATGTAAAAAATACACGCTCAGCACTTCTGGTGCTCACACCATTGCCATAATTACAAGATTTCAACTTGTAAAAAGCATTCATGTCTTTATCCACATACTTTTTGTAAGGTATTTACACACCTTATCTGATCACTTCTCAAAACAGCCACATGAGCAGGTGACATTTAGCGCCTTCATAAATGCGCTCTAGTTTCTATTTAAACACACGCACACCACTGATACATGGCTACACCATCATGGAACACATGGAAATTTAACTTGGAATTTTGTGATTTCCAAGCCATGAAAAGTCTCAAAAATAAACTGTTACAAATGGTGAAAACATTTACTGATACTCCAGAAGGAAACAATGCATTAAAATTCAGGGGGTGTAAACATTTGCACAGGATGGATGGGGGGTAAATTGTTTTCATTTTGTCTTCTGGAAAGTATTTTATATGTAGCTTTTGTAGGGCAGTACTAAAAAAAATAGATCTTTAAATTAAATAATAATTTCCAGTCATCCTGTTCAAAGGTTTACAGCCACTGGCTCTCGTAATGTGTTACCTTCAGTGAATGTCTGCAGCTTTTGATCATCCAGGTAACAACCCACACTATTAAGAGTCAAGTATGTAAACTTTTGAACTGGATCTTTTGTGTAAATTCAGTTATTAATATGTCTTGCGGTCTTTATTTTTATATAGCCAATACAAAAATCACATGAAATCACTAAATAACTGAGCACAACTCTATAGAAATGAACCAAAAATAAAGGGGGAAAAACAAGAAAAAGGGAAAAATTATGCAACCAGGTCTTCTAATGGTTTAAATTTCTTCAATGACCCAAGTGGTCTTTTTCCACTTTAAAATTTTAACATTCTTAAAGATTAAGAGTAAATCCAAAATTCTTTCTGAAAAACAGAAAACAATGGCTTTGTTTTAAGGCACTTACAGTTATGAATTTTTACACTTTCAGTTTATGATTTTGCCGGGCCTGCACCCTATAAAACAAACTATCTGTGGGATTATCCACTTCGTTGTTACCAAAAATGTCAAGCACATGGCAAAAAAGATTTTTAATTGTATTCATATGAAAGTACTAAAATGTAATTTTTTTTTGGTTGAAAATTATTAGGCCTATTGTATTTTAAACATGTCATTTATAAATGACTTAACAATGACTTGCATATGTTTCCCAGGACAGGGAAAGAAAACAATGTTCTTATTCTCGCCCCTGCCAACACCCCACTCCAGTATCCAATCAGAGGATTCAGAGTGACTCCCATGAACAAAACACTCATTCCTGGTGAGTCTGATTTCTGCTGATCTTTTATTTGATTTCTGCTGATCTAGGCTTTCTCAAACAGGTCAGGTTACAGAGAGACATAATGAAGATCTTTTGATGTATTTGAAGTCTCTTCTGCTTACCAAGACTGCATTTATTTGATCAAAAACACAGTAAAAACAGTAATATTGTGAAGTATTATTACAATTTTAAAGTGACATAATGCCCCTTTTACAAGGTGTAATATAAGTCGCTGGTGTCCCCAGAATGTGACTGTGAAGTTTCAGCTCAAAATACCCCATACATCAGTTATTATAGCTTGTCAAATTTGCCCCCATTTAAGTGTGAGCAAAAACACACCACTTTCCAGAAGAGGGCGGAGCTTTAACAGCTCGTGCTTCGGTCGCTCAAAAACAACAAAGCTGGAGAATCTCACGCAGCCAAAATGAGGATTGTCAGTAACGGTGTTCAGCCTTACATTGTTCAATCCGGAATCGACACTGATGGAGAGACTCAGGAAGAAGTTACAACTTTTAGGATGTTTCTGAATGGTTAGTGGATAAATTTATGTAGTTGCTGTGGAGTTGATTTAGCATGTGCCGTCATGTTAATCTTTTGTGCATATCCAGTGTTGAATTGACCCTCGTTTGTGAAGCAGTCCGGCATAAAATGACAACAACACTCTACTACAACAACTCTTCCTCTTCTCTAAATCAGCCCAACATGACCTCACCCCCTTTGATGGGTGTTCTCCGGGGCGGGGTTTATGTAAATGTTGGGGTTTGTGATGTCACACAGTCCTTTAGTCCTTAAAAAGCAATTTCTTTAAAAGAATATATATATCTCACACTAACTAAAGTTAACTAAACTATTTTTCAGAAATAAATTTAAAATTGTATTTTGTAATTGTAATAATATTTATCAATATTTTTTGTTTTACTGTAATTTGATCAAATAAATGCAGCCTTGGTGAGCAGAAGAGACTTTAAAAAAAAAAAAAACATTTTAATGCAAACTTTTAACCAGTAGTGTGCAGTATATAAGTAAAAATAGTCTTTATGTGTTGCTATTATTGTTAAGTATAAACAAATTCAATATGACATACTATTAATGCATTTCTATCTATATTAATTGAAGCAATGTATCATTATTAAAGGTCTAGCGCTGCAAACACAAAACAGAGCAGTTTACAAGGTTTGTTCTGCTGAATATGGTTTTCTTGTTACTGGTGGCGGGGTTTTTATATCTCAATCATTAGTTTGTTTCAGGCGGTCTCTGTATGGGGGTCTACTGTGTTTTTCCTTCTTTTATTTGAGGTCTTGTGCACTTTTGATCGAATATTGTTAATGTGGGTGATTTTGTTTTTTAAAAGGAGTCATGATGTTAAAGTGAATAAAATGAGCTCATAGGATCTGAAACCTCTCCAGGTGTCTCTAAGGGTGCAGAAAGGGCTGCTCTCAGTGCTGGACGTTCAGGAGGGTGAGCAGGTGGACGGCCAAAATGAGGAGCATCTCAGCATCTCATCCAGCAACCTCCAACAGCTCAATGAGCTGCTGAGCAGAGTGACCTACACCAGCACCGTCTACCACATCAAGACCCAAGACCTCGGTACGCAACACAAGAGATAGTTCTCCTAAATTTAGTCATTATTTACTCTCATGTCAAACCTGCATGCTCCACTCGTCACCATAATGGGAAACCCCCGAAAACCCACATAACAGAAACTCTTCTAGCAAAGCATTAAACATTACTAAATCCCTCACTTAACACTAATCTTGCTCCAAAACATTATATAACACTTAATTTTAGCATTCATTCTCCCTTTCGAGTGTCATGGCAAAGCATGCTGGGAAAGTTTCAGCCCAGTTTCAGGTAAATTTAAGTTTGTCTAAATGAAAAGAAACAAGTTCATAAAACTCAAAACTATGAAACAATTCAGATTGCTTAAAATGTGCAAGTTCCGTGAACTCAAAAGGAAAAGAATGTTGAGTGAACTGTTTTACTGTTTTTGAACCACTCAAACCAATTCATTATTTTGAGCATTTGAGTTTATAGTCGGATCATTTTACATATGCTTTCATGTCTTTAGCGTACTTCTCTTTTGAGAACCATGAAGTCATATTCCCGATAGAGATCAGACGTTTGTCAGTTCCTGTTCTGTTTGACCCAGGCAAAGGTGAGTTCAAGTGTTAACATATTATCTAATATGATTAGTTTCTGAACAGTTATTTTTTTTAAATTTTAGTTAGTTTTAATTTTATATGACGTTTTAGAAATTTTTGTCTGCTTTGGTCATTTTTTTTTAAAGATTTCTATTTAGCTTTAGTTTATTTTTAAGTAAACTTCAGCGTAAACTTTATTTCTGTTAGTTTCCAAACAACTTTTTTTTTGTTCAAGTTTATGATTTTCATTTAATATTTATGTTTTATTTCAGCTTCATTTCAATTAATAAAAATGATTTTTAACATATTTAGTTTTAGTTAACAGTGGCTATGATTCCATCCTATAAAATCTTTTTTCTGTCACTAAATAAAAAAGGTAATTGCGACTTTTTATCGCGCAATTCTGACTTTTTTTTCACAATTGCGAGTTCATAAATTTATTTTTAAAAAAGTCTGAAATGTAAGATATAAACTTGCAATTGTGAGACATAAGTCAGTCTTTTTTTTGGTCCCTCAGAACTGGACTTTATAACTTGTAATTGCGAGTTTATATCTCACAATTCTGAGAAAATAAGTCAGAATTGCGAGATAAAAAAAGTCGAAGACGTGCATAAACTACAATGGAAACGTATTTACCATATAAATCATGCATGACTTTGTGTCAAAACAGGATGTGATTGGATAACTGGACTAACAAGTGGACCAATCAAAATGCCTGAGCCAAAGTCTGTCATCAGAATGATTTGGTTTAATTCCATCCCAGAAGCCTCTCAAACGATTGCGTTTCCAAACACCAGGCATCTGACTGCAAGACAAATTAACATGGGAGCGTTTATTGCTTTTCATCTGCTTGCTTTGAGGCACAATTCATTTATGATGTATGAAAAAAAAAAGAGATAAATTGCTTCCCTGATTGCAACACCTTCCATTATTATTTCAGACATATTGTGCCAGTTTTTCAGACAGTGATAATTTTGTTCTCTTAAAGGCATAGGATGGAAACTGTGCTTTATTGCAAATGCTTTATGCAATAATTACAATTTTGCGCAGATAAATTTGCACCTTTGGATGGAAACATAGAATCTGATCACATAGAATCACAGAATCTGTATCATGTGAACACAATCACCACACTGACCTGTTATGGGCACATAATTCTCTCTCTCTCTCTCTGCAGATGTAAACTCCCAGGTCACTGTACTAATTAAAGCATTTCTGAGATATAAAGAACTAAGAGTCCTCATCGATAGTATTCGTCGCCTCTACCCCAAAATAAAGATCATTGTTGCTGATGACAGTCTGAATCCAGAGAAGGTGGTCGGTGACAATGTAGAACAGTACATAATGCCCCCGGCACAGGTACAAACGTCAAGTATGTGATTTAAAATGGAATGTTGCTTGAAGTATAAAAGTTTAAATATATTGTTTGGCCTTTCAGGGCTGGTTTGCCGGCAGAAATCTGGCAGTGTCGCAGGTCACCACTAAGTACTTCCTGTGGGTGGATGATGACTTTGTTTTCCTGAATGAGACGCGTATTGAGAGCTTTGTGAATATTATGGAAGCCGTTCCTGAGCTAGATGTGGTAATTATGTCAATATATCATCTTGATGACCTCATATAAATACAAAGTTTGGACTAAAAGTTTATTGTTTTTGAAAAAAGTGTCTTCTGCTCACAAAACAGTATGGTACAGTAAAACAGTAATGTTATGGAATGTTTTTGCAATTTAAATAACTGTTGTCTATTTCAATATAATTTACAATGTAATTTATTCCTGTGATCAAAGCTGAATCTTCAGTGTCACATGATCCTTCCAATGCTATCTCACGACCAATTCGTATGTATTTTAGTGTAATGCGCAATATGGCGGAATAAGTCCCGCCTTCTAAATAAGAGCCAATCGGCGACTGGTAAAGTCATTGCGTCACTTCAGTGGCCGTTAGAATCACCGGTTTCTATAGAAACAGTCAGAGGCATTTAGGTCTGCGCATGCGCATTAGCTTGATCCAGCCTGAAAAATATTTTTTTTTGTCATGATTCGAGTGTTAAGAAACTAAATTTATGAGCCGGTTGTTGTAAGATTTCATTGGTGATTTCAAATACGAAATTTAATCGTTAGGTTGGCGAACAGTTTTGGAGAATTTGATGTTTCCCCATTCAAAGAGATTGCATGATGCCCAGGATGCCCGAGAGGCATTTCAAAGATGGCCGCCGAGTGAAATGACTTGTCTTAAAGGGACTTTGGTCAACCTTCTGTTGCCCTAAATGAAAATTCCCTTCATTAGCCTTCACAGTCTAAGTACACTTAACTAATGCCAAGCGTTAGTCAGAGCTCTAAAATCTCAGTTGGCTTGCCCCAATGCTCCACTCAAAACTGGACTTTAGTTCAGTTCTTTTTCTTCAGGATTTTTTAATGAATAGAATGTTAATTAGAACAGCATTTATTTGAAGTAAAAATCTGTCAACTCTTTATCAATTTCATGCGGAATAAATGTATTAAAGGGGACCTATTATGCAAAATTTTCACAGAATTGCGAAAAGGTGTTTGAACACATGTGTGTCCACAGTGAAACAACCAGGTTATGATAAAATCCACCTGCTCCTTTTTTATAATCCCCATAAATCTCCAAATGAGCGGTTCCAGATTTTCCTTATGTAAGGGTGCTTTCACACCTGCCTCATTTAGTTCGGTTGAATCGTACCAGAGTTCGTTTGCCCCTTTGGTGCGGTTCGTTTGGGCAGGTGGGAAAGCAGCAATCGCACTCGGGTGCGCACCAAATGAGGACCAAACAAGCGTACCGAGACCAGCTTGAAGAGGTGGTCTCGGTACGCTTTCAAACGAACTCTGGAGCGGTTCGCTTGAGATGTGAAAGCAATCGACCCAGTTAACGGACCAACGAACCAAATTATATAATTTTCATAACGGAAAATATGATAAAATCAGTAATGTCTGATTATGTGAGTGAGCACATTATTTACAATATCTGAAAGCCAACGATCGCCTCTGGTGTGTAAATACACTTCTCCGTGCGAGAATGCTGTCCCGACGAAGTCTCAATTCCCGCTCTGCTTCATTATAAAATTCAAATGGTCTCTCTCGACAGACACACGGACAACAGGTCGCCTACTAGACAGCGCTGGGAAATCCAGAGATGGAGAGAGAGAGAAAGAGCGCGGGTTTGAATTTGCCGCAGCAAATATGAATTAACTGCGGGAGAGACGGCTACATTTATAAAGTGTTTGTGTGTGTCTGGACAGTTACAAATAAAGCCACAATAAACTCATGGAGCGAACTTGTCAATCATTATTTTGATGGATGACGCAGAGAAAATTCTGACCAATAAGAGGACAGTTTTACTCCCATGTGACTTACCTTAACGCATTTTGGTACGCTTTGAAATTTTGCCATGTGAAAGCGAACCGAACAAAGAAAAAAAGAAACATTGTAACAAATTTAGTCCCTGTTTCGGAACAAAACAAGCGATCCATAGGTGTGAAAACACCCTAAGAGTAAGGGGAAGCCCTGCCCATGACTGGGACAGTATCTGCCCTATAATCTTAGCTCATGTACACCTGATGTACACCTTGTTTATCTTCTCGACAGAGCATTCAACAGCAGCATTCAAGTAAAAATGTATTCTTATTAAAGCTAATAAAGTTATTCAGTCAAGAGCAGTGAGAGATTTTCTGTTTTTCTTGTGTATTCCTGTGGGCGGAGGTTAGTCAAAAAGTTTTAGTGACGTCATTAAAGAAGGAAGTAGAGGGATGTAGTCCAAACTGGCCGTTCGATGTAGGCGACTTCTGTTAAATAAAATATCTCGCTTGGCATTGAACTTTGAGCTTTAAAATTTTACAGATTTTATTTATACTCTAACAACAACATTACACACTAACTAAAGTTTGAAAGATGGGATCACGAAGAACGCAACCTTTAATACTCAAAGGATGCGCCGTCTGACAGGCAGCTTTCTGTGCGCGTACTTCGGATGTGTGCGCTCAGAAAACAATATATCAGGAGTTTAAACTGTTATGGCTATAAAACATATAAAAAATGGGGCATAATAGGTCCCCTTTAAATTCTTAAGCCTGGGACACACCAAGTCGACGATCGGCTTTTGGGCAATGTTGGACCGTTTTTTTTGTTGTGTTGGCAAGTTTTCCCACTGTGTTGTGCACCGTTGGCTCTAGTTGGATGGGTTTTTTGGGCCGATTCAGCATCAAGAATGGGACATTCTAAAACGCTTAACGTGGCTTAATGTACTAAGACAGTGATTTTTAGATGAGCTCATCTGATTTTTTGCACATAGTATACTTTATTAGTATGATATTTAGTAAGTTTGGTCTGTTAAAATCACTGTCTTAGTACATTAAGCCACGTTAAGCGTTTTCTTATAACGGTTTTCTATGGGAGGAAAAGGCTTAACGTGTTATTAAATGCGTTAAGATCATATTTTGGGCTCATCTGATTTTTTGCACGTAGTATACTTTATTAGTATGATATTTAGTGAGTTTGGTCTGTTAAAAATCACTGTCTTAGTACATTAAGCGGTTTTCACATTAAGCGTTTTAGAACGTCCCTGGAGAATTGACCCTTCTCTGGGAATTTGATTGACAGGCTATCTAACCAATCATAATGCTGAATCTGCCATTTTGTCTGACAAAGCAGTCAGGGGAGTATGAGTACTGACTTCTTTCCGTGGTTGAAATGTGGTTCGTGTTTATTTGATGCTATAAATTAACTAGTAAGAAGAGATGATCGGTTCATGAGCCACTTGATCGGAGGCGCTACAGCGATCTGTCACGACACGTTAAAGTGGCATGTCAGACATAGCAACAGAAACTAAAGGAAGCGGGTCTTTGCAAATGGTCTATTGGTGTTGGGCTGTCAGGCGAAAGAGAGAACTCTGATTGGCTGTTCAGTTTAGTGAACGAGTTGAAGCACGAGATAATAGCAAACAGTGAGCAAACAAGTCAAGGCAGTACAGACAGAAGACTGTTTTAATTTTATGTCATGTACCTGAGTGTTCCTGGACAAATGTTAAATATTAACATGAGTCAAGTGGAATAGGCTATAGAAAGCATGAATGATGTTCACAATGGTAAGCATGCGCTGCTTTGTTTATGGTTTGTGTATCTGCAGCCTGCAGTGCCGGTCTCCCTTTCTGAATTACGAATATAGACGAATAGACAGCGGTCTCCTTACACGCAGACTCAGATTTCAGTCTTATTTTTATGTTTATGAAAGACCTTGTTTTTTTGACATTCTGTTTTGTAGTGATGATTCATTCATTCTCTCTTTCTCCATCAGGTTGGTGGTCAGGTAGAAGGAAATCAGTTCTTCTTTAAGCTGCAATATGAGGAAGGGAGCAGTCAGGAAGGCGGCTGTATCACGCGTGTCATTCATACTCACGCGCCTCTGCCAGGTTTTGACGGCTGCTTCTTTGCAGATGGAGTTGTCAATTACTTCATGGGCCGGACAGAGGCTGTGAGGAGGGTCGGTTTTGACCCGTTCCTCAAAAGAGTGGCTCACACTGGTAGGTGGACTTCAAAGTGTTTATTGAAAACATCCAGATCAGATGAAGTCACCTGATTCATTTTGAATGAGGTCTTTTGTTAAATTATTTCCCAGTAGATCTGCTTAAAGTGAAACAAGAGAAGAGATAAAAGAGATTTATGGTATCATGGCTTAGGTCATCATAGCTCATTTAATACATGGACGTAGATGTAGTACAAACAAAGCAGGCAATCTGGATTTACAAACCAGGTTTTGACAAATCTTACGTTAATTGTGCTCATTCATGATGAACAATCTATGGACATTTTTTTTTCTTCACAGTTGTACCATAGAAGAACCATTTTTGGTTCCCCAAAGAACCTTTCAGTGAACATTTCTTAACCATTGTGCGGTCTTCGTTTGGGAAGTATACTCAGGGTCTTCGCGGTCTCCAGACTCTAGGCAACAAAATGCAACTTTTTAACAAAATACTTGTTTTTTTAAACAAATGTAATTTTGCTCTGTTTATTAATGTTTTTACTCCATGTTTGTGTAGTTTTTGGAGGATTTATCATATTTTCAAAATTTATATAAATAAAGTAAAAAATATATTTTTAAATAGGTTTTTATACAAAAACAGCTTTTTATGTAAAATTCATTTTATAAAAGACCCACATTTCCTAATTTCATTCAAATTCATCCTCAAAAAAAAAAAAAAAAAAAAAACATTTTTGAAAAACTTTTTTTTTTCAGTACAAAAAAAATGTTAAACTTTGAGAAAAAATATTTTTTATTGTCTTTTATTGTCATAATTGTGATTTCATAATATTTACATATGAATCCAACTGAAAAATACTTGTGAAAAGATGTCTTTCAGTCAGTCAAATAGCAAATAGTGGAGCTCTGCAGCCATCTACTGGTAAAAGTGATATATTTTTTTTACTTTTAAAACTGCATTTTCCAAAAGATGGGCAAAAATCTTACACTAAACCATGTCAAATTATCCATGTTATCCCCATTAATGAAAGTTAGTAATGTGGGTCTTTTATAAAGTGAATTTTACATAATAAGCTGTTTTTGTACAAAAAAATATTTATTTATTTATGTAAATTTAAAAGATATGACAAATCCTCCAAAAACTGCACAAATATGAAGTAAAAACATTAATAAACAGAGTAAAATTACATTTGTTTTTTTTAAAAAAACAATTATTTTGTTACAAAATTACATTTTGTTGCCTGGGGTCTGTGGAGACCCTGAAGACCCTTAGTGTGACCTTTTTTTTACACTAACATAAAAACAAGATATCACTTCCTATGTTTTTTTTTCTTTGTAGATCTAGAAAGTTTTAACAACTGTACAAAGTTTCATGTCATTTGGACAAAGAGAACATTTTTTATTTTTTATTTGAGCAAACGTCGTTTGGGGTCTGTGCAGACCTGAAAGACCCTATAAGGGTTAAAAGAACCTTTTTTTTAATGTGAAGAACATTTAAATAATCTAAAGAAACTTCTGTGCAATGGAAAGGTTCCAATAATGTTGAAGGTTCTTTATGGAACCATCAATGCCAGTAAAGAACTTTTATTTTAAAGAAACAAGAATCTGTTGTAATTTTTTTCCCTCAATTATATACAGAATTCTTCATTGACGGACTTGGAGATTTATTAGTTGTCACCTGCAAAGGTCTCAGAATTGGTCACCAAAAACACGGTCACAACGACAAGTACGGTTCCTTCAGGAATCCTCCCAAAAGTGATTCAGAAGCAAAAATGACCCACCATTTTTTCAAGAACCATCTAAAATGCATCAAATACTAAGGAGCATGAGGTTAAATGTGCTGTTCCTCACACCTTAATAATTATTTGTTTTTTTCATTTACTCTGTCAATCAAAGACTTGGACACATCTACTCATTCTTTATTATGACTGTTTGGTAACACGTTACAATAAGGTTCCATTAGTTACACAGTAAAATCCCCAGAGTTAAATCAACTCTGCTTAGAGTACATTTGGTCTCTCTCTAAATAGTGTTAAAATAACACTGAAGCAGAGTTAAAGTTAGTGAGATAATTAAGCAATTATTAAGGCTGTTGTAGTTCTTGTGTTTCTCTTCAGTGATTCTGCTTGTTAACAGCAGGTGTTCATCACTAATGCACAATCATCACTTAATTAATTGTTTAATTATCTCATTAACTTCAACTCTGCTTCAGAGTTATTTTAACACTATTTAGAGAGGGACCATATGTACTCTGAGCAGAGTTGATTTAACTCGAGATTTTGCTGTGTAAGGTTACTTAATGCATTTATTAACACTGAGCATTGTAATACATTTGGTACAGTAATTATTTATCTTTGTTACCAAATAGTTAGTAAAAAATACAACTGTTCATTGTTAGTTTGTGTCTGTTAAATAATATTAACAAATACAGCTTCTAATAATGTATTAGTAAATGTTGAAATTAACATGATCTCAAAATAATAAAATGCTTTATAAGTATTTTTCATTGTTAATTCATATTAGTTCATGTTAACAAATGGAACCTTATTGTAAACTGTGACCACAATTTTTTTTTACATTTTATAATAATAGCAAAATTATCAAAACTATAAAATAACACAAATGGAATAATGAGAATTATTTATAGTGATCAAAACATGTTGAATTTGAGCTTCTTCTTTGTGTAGTTTCCAGCTCTGTTCACTCTGGACATCCACTTAGCCAACTTAATGCATCCTGGGATGTTTTTAAACACTATTTAAGTTCAAATGTAAGTTGCACAATTGTCAGCTGGTTTTGACTTTTCCTTCAATATCCACTCCATGTTTTGTTTTTACTTTAAGTAATACGAGTTGGTTCTTGTAACCAAAGAGCATTTGAAATGTTTATGAGGTAGCAGGTAATGTGCTCAGGATAATGAATGTGAAAATGATAGTGTTATTTTTATTGCCTTTCTTAGAATGTAATTCATAGGGTTTTTAATGAACTGCATAGAAAACTTAATTAAGTGTGCATTGCCGAATGTTAAAGTTACACTAAATGAAGGTTGTTAAAAGTGTAGCCAAGTGAATCAGGGGCGCCGTCATCGGGTTGTATAGCGGTCAGCTGATATTACCACGGGTAAATTTCAAAATGGGAGTCCATGCACCGTGTTGAGATATTTAGTCTGTGATGTAATGGACATATATATATGTACCGACCATTCAGCATCCAACTCAACATAACCATGAAACCATTTAAACCATGAAAGCATTTAAAGCACACATCTAAAATTAACAGAACTTGTTATTCCCTTCCAGCGACCAACAACCACAACATGACTTGGCTACACAAGTTTACAAAACTCAACATATTTACTGTATATAAAGCTGGGTCACTTTCATATGACATCCAGGCTCTCACTCTCTCACTCTCTCTCTCTCTCTCTCTATTTATATATACATACACAGTATATACACTATGCTTAAAAAATGTGAAAATTAAGTCTATTACACTGGTATGGCCCGTTAAACTGCTCACCTGCATATCACCTGCATTTCTCTACACAGTCAAACTGCATTTGCATCCTTTATGTAAAAAGGCCCATATATAAGCAAGAGTTGGTTGTTAATCTCGAGCAGCAGAGCAGCTCCAGACAAACAATCACATTCAAAACTATCCTGTTTCTATAGCTAACATTACAACAAGAGCATATCTTGGTTCTGTGAAAATTGCAAAACAAATATTACTCACTGGAGCACATCCTCCGCGTACGTTTTCAGGCCTGTCCGCTATTTCTCAGAAATTGGTTACTTCACCTTTAAAGGATTAGTCAACTTTCATATAAAATTTTCCTGATAATTTACTCACCTCCATATCATCCAAGATGTTCATGTCTTTCTTTCTTCAGTCGAAAAGAAATGAAGGTTTTTGATGAAAACATTCCAGGATTTTTCTCCTTATAGTGGACTTCGATGGACTCCAAACGGTTGAACGTCAAAATTAGTTTCAGTGCAGCTTCAAAGGGCTTTAAACGATACCAGACGAGGAATAAGAGTCTTATATAGCGAAACGATCAGTCATTTTCTAAAAAAATAACAATTGTATATGCTCTATAAACACAAATGATCACCTTTGTAAGTGCCTTTCTGCATTCTTCAAAAAGCTTAAGCTGTATGTCCTACGCCTTCCCTATTCTACTTACAGAACGAATGCAATGGCATTTTCGTTTTTTTTCCGCAAGTAGAATAGGAAAGGCATATATAAGCTTTTTGAAAAATGTGGAAGCACGTGCAAGGCCATCATTTGTGTTTATAAAGCAAATACAGTTGTATTGACCGAAAATGCCCGATTGATTTGCTAGATAAGACTCTTACTCCTCGTCTGGTATCGTTTAAAGCCATTTGAAGCTGCACTGAAATTGTAATTTTGACCTTCAACCGTTTGGAGGCCATCAGAGTCCACTATAAGGAGAATAATCCTGGAAAGTTTTCATCAAAAACCTTCATTTCTTTTCAACTGAAGAAAGAAAGACATGAACATCTTGGATGACATGGGGGTGAGTAAATTATCAGGAATCCTTTTGTATTTTATTGTTTAAAATCTTTAGGACTGTAAAGTCACTGATGCCACCAAAGAGGGTCACCAGTCCTTCAAGTGTGCCTTCTCTGTTTACTTGATTCTGTTGTCATTTTGATAAAATATATTGTTGTGCCAATAAAGAGTTAATTCTCTGTTGTCATTTGATTTTTTGAGAAAACAATATGTGTTAACTTTCTTGAACATTGTTTAATTCATTATTTTTACATTCCCGCGTTGTCCCATGCCGCATCCACACGACAGATGACTTGCATCCAGTTCGCGCTAAGCAGTGTTGCCAAGTCCGCGGTTTTCCTGCAAAATTGGGTTGCGCTGGTCCGCCAACTTTGACATGCGTCGTCGCCTAGTACGACACATGGGGGCATGGCTTTCCGGGTTTGTAAGGAAGCCCTTCTCCCATTTTAATGGCATCCGGAGATGCAGATATATATAATAGCAAAGTCCCTTTAAGACAAGTCATTTCACTCGGCGGCCATCTTTGAAACGCCTCTCGGGCATCCTGGGCATCATGCAATCTCTTTGAATGGGGAAACATAAAATTCTCCAAAACTGTTCGCCAACCTTACGATTAAATTTCACATTTGAAATCACCAATGAAATCTAACAACAACCGATTCATAAATTTAGTTTCTAAACGCTCGAATCATGACAAAAAAACTGTATTTTTCAGGCTGGATCAAGCTAATGCGCATGCGCAGACCTAAATGTCTGACTGACTGTTTCTATAGAAACCGGCGATTCTAACGGCCGCTGAAGTGACACGATGCCTTTACCAGTCGGCGATTGGCTCACATTTAGAAGGCGGGACTTATTCCGCCATATTGCACGTTACACTTTCTCCCATTCAAAACCATATGAGTGACATGTCTTGTGTTATTCTATAGTCTTTGATAATAGTCAGGATTCGTACTTACCACCATTGTATAGACCACGCATGAATGATGTGATACCGCATGTTTCGTCACTTGTAACCTCTCAAGGTCCATTCTGTGGAGCAGTAGGCGTGTAATCAGCACAAGATCTTACATCTTCCCACCTCCACTTCCTGCATCGACACCCTTTGGCCTTGTCACTATCTGCAACGAAAGAAAGAAACAGCTTAGTAGGGAGACCCAGCCTACACCAGACTAGCTACTTAAACACTGTTGCCGCGGGTTGTTTTTCATGTCTGTGGGTTTAAGCGATCCTAAATAACATGATATTTATCCCCTGGAATGTGAATTTTACAAGGGGAGCCCTGCCAAAAACGCAGGTTTTGCCCCCGGAACACAGTTTTGTTTTGTTTTTTTAACTGGGGATCCCCCCGAAACACGATTGGGCTAGTTTTGAGTAGCAGTTGGGTAGGTTTTGTTGTGAAAACCTGGCAACCCTGGTGCTAAGGTATCTGCATTTTCATCTTTCACCGTCTGTTGTTGTTCGCTGCAATGTGTCATTTTCATCTTCAACTTTAGAAGGGAATTGGCTGTGGGAATAGAGTATCTGTTGCTCTTAAAGGGATAGTTCACCCAAAAATGAAAATTATCCCATGATTTTCTCACCCTCAAGCCATCCTAGGTGTATACGACTATCTTCTTTCAGATAAACATAATATATTTAAAAATATCCTTATGCGCAAATAGATTTGCAGCGGAAGAGTGACCTCTGACCCGATGCATTACGTAATGACAAATGCGGAAGCGCAGAGGATAGAGCAAAACAAATCACTGGTCACGGATTAGAAGTCTAAAACGATAATTTTTAAAGAGAAATTTCAGTGGATTTCCATATAAGAGAAGAGGAGCTTAAATTTGTTGCTCAGCCCTATTTGTTTGAACCGCGAGAGGTGTCTAAGCTTATGATACTCCTACATCCTGCGTCATACATCGCGTCAGAGGATTACTCATCTGTTTGGTCGTCTGCTGGAAGCTAGTTATTTGCATTTATAAAGTTGTAAATATGGTTATTTTTCTTACAAAATGCATCGCTCTGCTTCAGAAGATGTTTATTAACCCCATGGAGACATGGATTATTTTTTTTATGGATGGATGCATTATTTTTTATTATAAAAAAAATAACAACCATTATAAACCTTGGAGGACTAAAGATATTTTTAAATATTGTGTTCGTCTGAAAGAAGATAGTCATAAACACCTAGGATGGCTTGAGAGTGAGTAAATCATGGGCTAATTTTCATTTTTGGGTTAACTATTTCTTTAACTGGAGGAAATCTAAACCACAAGCTCAAACAGAGTAAAGGGGATGGGCACTTTCTGATATGGGTTTGGCTTTCCTACCACCTGTCTATTGTACAAGTCAGTAAATCTACTTTGCTTAAAATTTTGCTACTGACCTTTACTATTTTTAATCTAATATCATATCTAAATGCACTAAATATGCTAAAATAAGGGGTAAATCCTGTGTGGATAATGGAATAGTTATGTAGGCAACCCCAGTTGCTCACTTCTTTTCTTTTAGTATTTGCATAAAAGGTTTACATAATGCAGTTCATTTGCATTTATTGCCTAGTTCACCCAGACATGAAAATCCTGTCATTAATTACTCACCCTCATGTCGTTCCACACCTGTAAGACATTTGTTTATCTTTGGAAAACAAATTAAGATATTTTATATCTTACTATCAGCCTTCCGTATTCAATTTACAAAAAAAAAACAAAAAAAAAAAGAATAGGGAAGGCGTAGGACATACGGCATAAGCTTTGTGAAGAATGCGTAAAGCAGAAGCTTTATATAAAGCATATACATTTAATTTTTTTTTTAGAAAATGACCGATCGTTTTGCTAGATAAGACTCTTATTCCTCGTCTGGTATCGTTTAAAGCCCTTTGAAGCTGCACTGAAACTGTAATTTTGATCTTCAACCGTTTGGTGCCCATTGAAGTCCACTATAAGGAGAATAATCCTGGAATGTTTTCATCAAAAACATTAATTTCTGTTCGACTGAAGAAAGAAAGACATGAACATCTTGGATGACATGGGGGTGAGTAAATTATCAGGAACATTTTATTTGAAAGTGGACTAATCCTTTAACCCCCCGGTTAATGTTTATGATGGACGGATGTGGATGGAGACCCTTTCTTCAGCTCATACTCATTGATCCCGTTCACTCCTATTATAAAGCTTGGATGTGTCAGGATATTTATTAATATAGCTCTGATTGTGTTCATCAGAAAGAAGAAAGTCATATACACCTGGGATGGCTTGAGTGTGAGTAAAGCTTGGGCTAATTTTCATTTGAAAGTGAACTAATCCTTTAAGTTGAGGAAAAAGAGCATTGCTTAAATATCTGTGACATACAGTACTGCTTATATTATTTCGGAATCTGGGCTGGTGTCTTTTTGTCCCAGTCCGCCCCTGCACAGGTCTCATGTAAATAATCATGACATCAGACTAACAGCCTTAAAATTAGGAAGAATGAAAAAAGGAAATGAATATATTTACAAAGAAAGAGGAAGATGGGAAAAACAACTAACTACATGCAAATGGAGTTCACTTAACAAAAAGCTACAGAGGATATTTTATATGATTCTATATTGATATTTTTTTTTCAGTTTTTTTTTTTTAATATATATTTTAATAATTAAAAGCCATCTCTTTGTATATATTTTATTATCATTGTTATTATTAATGCTAGTTTTTTTTTTTTTAATTATTATTCTAGTATTTCTATGTTGAAACTAGACAATTTTATATTTAGGAACAAAATCTTTGTAAGGCTAGTGTTTGGTTTGGGCTCGCTCTCTCTCTCTCTCTCTTCTTTTTTTTTTTGCTTCATATTTCATGCCCGAATGTTTTCCATGCCATGTGATTCCCATGTACCCCATGTGATCATGCCATATGATAATAGGCTTGTTGAACAAGTCTTTTGTTTCCTGTTGTGTCAAGTTCCCATTGTTTCATTGGATTCAGGTGTCCTGATATAACCCTGTTTCCTGTTTACACTGTAACCTGCTTTTGTGATTTTATGTCCAGGCGATATCAAGTCAAGTTCATGTTTATATTCAATTTATGCTTATTTTTTATAGTTATTGTTTTGTTTTTGTACACTTTTGGAATAAACCGCACTTGGGTTCAAAACTCTGACTTGAGTCGTTACGATCTTATTCACATGGATATCATATTTCTTTCTATTCACCAGCTGTTAGTCATCAAACACAGTGCCACCTCACCTATGCTAAATTTAGATCACTGCACTACATTATTTCTTTGTTTTTCTTTAGTGTATCAAAGTACATCTTATGGTCAGTCTGACGAGGTAATACATGAGGTTTTTTAGCTGTGAATGTAAAAAAATCATTAAAAGATTATTTAATTTTGTTTTTCGGAAACACTGGGTTTCTAAACAAAGTACAATATCATACAGTTTAAAATGTAAAGCTTTGTCATGTCCATTTTAATGTCAATCTGAAATTAGAAATGGCAACAGAAAAATAGATGTTCATTATCTTTAGCATTAGATAAATCTACCAATGACTATACATTTCATAATGTTGGTGTGGTTTTGTATCTGAAAGGAAATCTTAGAGTTAGCATATATAATGCTGAGTTAATCTGTTTCAGTATGAACTCTCATCAAGTTGTTTTGCACTGGAATTTCTCCCCTTCTCTTCCAGGAAAAAGGGATCTGGGCGGAGGTTACACAGTATTGCTAGGCAAGAGTCAAGAGACATTTATTTATCATTTGCATAGTTAATACTGGGGAAAAACAGTGCATTGAAATGCTTGTGATGAGGCTCAGATATACAGTGACAATAATAGGACCATACATAAACCATACATTAAAAAAAAAAGAAAAAATAAGTGCAGCATGACCTGTTTTTTATATCAACAAAATCCTGTTTGCTAAAAATCCGGTTGCTGAATTAGCAGCAATTCAGCATATTAGAATGATTTCTGGAGGATCATGTGACACTGAAGACTGGAGTAATGATGCTGAAAATTCAGCAAATTAGTCTACATTTCAAAATATATTCAATTAGAAGGCTTTTTTTAATTTGTAATATTATTTCGCAATGCTAGTGTTTTTACTGTATTTTTGATTAAATAAATGCAAAACGTATTACATATTATTGCCCTGACATGTAGATCTATATATCCAGTTTTTGTCTCTCATTCCATGGCTTTTCATTACGGTGTGGCCATCTAGTGGTCATAACAAGCATAGCACGTACCAAACTGTGGCGTTCGGGGGGTTTTTTTGTAAAAAAAAAAATCCCTTGTAGCATTGATGTTCACTTATTTTATTTTATTTCTGAAGCAGTGTTAAAGTTAATGAGATAATTAAATGATTAATTGAGTGATGACTAACCATTATTGAAGACAATCAAAATTTTAAGTCATCACCATGGAGATCAGGGGATGCTTTACTTGAGCTCTTGACTTATCAAAGACTGTTCTGACACACACACAGACATCAAGAATCAGCGTATGAATCTCAACAACGGTGACAAGCAACATATTATGATCAAAAGATCTACTCTGAACATTAGAAAACAAGCTACTAAAAAGTCACATAAAAATAGCAAAAAATAAAATAGTGAGAATAAAAGGAAATTACTGAAACAATTAAGCTCATAATTTATTCATGCAGCAATGCATGATGGGAGCACCAAGATTGATTGGAGGCACCCAGAATGCATTGCAACATGCTTTATTATTCTCACCACTGTTGAGATTCACAGACTGATACTTCATGTCTGTCTCTAAATTGGAGACTTTTTTTTTTTTACTTCAAAACAACTTTTGAGAAATCCTTTGGATTATGTGAAAGCTGATCTTCTGCTGTAATCAATAATGTTAATGTAACTCAGAGATTGGGCTCTAAATGAGTTACCAACACCACCTGATCAGCTTTTCTCTTGGTTTGTGTGGTTGTTATAACTCAGTTACAGACAAACAACATGTAGTATTAAAAAGTCAAGGGTCAAGAGCTCAACTAAAGCAAACCCTGATCTCCATGATGGTGACTTAAAGGTGCTACAGAGGATGTTTTTTTTTTATACATTTTTGCAATATTAATTGAAATTGTTATCATCAGGCGTCTTCAATAATGGTCAATCATCACTCAGTTAAACACTTAATTATCTCATTAACTTTAACACAGCTTCAGCGGGTTGGAATAAAAATATGGCAATTACTTTCTGACTCTCTGCCAAACAGTTGATGGACCGCATTGACTTCCATAATATTTTTTCTTCCATACTATGGAAATCAGTGGGGCCCAACAACTGTTGGTTATATTCCATTTTCTTCTAAATATCTTCCTTTGTGTTCAGCAGAAAAGAGAAATTCACACAGCTTCGGAAGAACCTGAGGGTGAGTAAATGATGACAGAAATTTTATTTTTGGCCGAACTATCCCTTTAAGGAAAACCCGCGCTGGTCCTTTACAGACAGATACTGAACCAGTCACGTGGTTTCAGCGAAGCCTCACACGTCATAGAACACGTGTTTTAATTCACAAAAGTGAATCAAACTTCATTACAACAATTTAATTTGAATCTTTATTCTTCTGTCTTACTCCCCACAACTCAAAAATCGAATTTTACATTTAAATCGTCAATTAAAATTGACATAAGCACTCTCCAGGTACCATCTACTTTTCACCAGCTGATCAGTCTCCGTAAAGACCGTCAAAAATTGCCAGTGCCGACTATATTTCAAGTCGTCACGGCGGGGTATTGGGTAAAGTTTTCAATTAGCAATAATCGCGCCTCGGATAAACCTCATAGGCTACGATACTGCCACTGCGCAAAGCTAAAGATCACATGTCCAATGGTCAGGATTACCTCAAACATGCAACACTTTACAGAGACGGTAACCACATGACGCACGCCACAAGTTAACCAAGCGAAAAACGATTAAGACTTTAATAGTGATATCAATAGACTGGTGTGGCTAAAATGTGCAAATAAGCAAAAATAGCATTAATAAACATATATTTTCGCTTATTGTCGCGTTGCATCACGGGAACGCAGTGACGTAGGTGACACGTAAGGTCGGCTAATGGTGGTGAATTTAGTTTCAGAGCAATAACAAGCAACCGTGAATCCGAATATCCGCGGACTTCATTACACATGCGAGTAATGCCAGAAAACAACCCAAAATATGACATAAAAGAGTTATAAATCCGAATTTAAGAGCATGTGACATCACGGCTACGTAAGCGTCACTCTGATGCAGTACATTTAACCACCGCTAGATGTCAGCAACAGCTCAATTATGAGACCATCAACCGAATAACGCTAAAACTGCAACGACAAACAATCCGAAATCAAGAAGTTTCAGTGCATAGAGAATTATTGTACAGCTGACTGCTGTTATATTAGTGTGTATAAAGAGTGGGTTGTCACTGTCAGGTTGTTCATTGTGCTGATGATGCTGCTGACAGAGTTCAGTCTGTGATGACGTGATGTCAGCGCTTTGACTGACAGGATGACGTCTTCATGATCAGCGCAACTGTCAGTCATCAGGATTTCAGCTCACGTTGACCTACATAACCTAAAAGTTTGTGTTTGCATTCTTTAAACTCATTAATCACTCAGATAAGAACTTTCTCAAACCTATTTTATGAAATGCATTCTATAGTTTTTAGGGCTGATAAATGTAGGACACATCTGTCTTGATTTATTGTTGCACAGTTTCTCTATCCACAGTGTTTGTCATAGATGTCACTGCACACTTACTGTTCTAGAAATCTCTTTTTAGCAGGGATAAAAATGTGATGTTAGTGCTAGTTCCTGTATATATATATTTATTGTTTTTTTGTACCAATACTACTTCTCTATGGAGCTTCACACGATAAAGCACATATGAAAGCAGCCTGATGGCCCTGTCATCCCTGCATTGATTTGGATCCGGATCTCAGGGCTGGAAATAGAGATGAACAGATGGCAGACTGATGGCACCGGATCAGGCTGAGCGGCCGGGCCGGGCCGCACCCACGCCATACCCGCTGCACCGTGAAATCACTGGGGGTTTTGCACCATGCCCACACGAGAGCTCTTGCTTTCTCTGTGAGAAATAGCTGCTCTGAAGGATAAAATTTCCTCATGTCATGTAGGAACAACTCCGCAGCAAATACTGAATTGCTTTAAGCTGTAAAGTTACTTACTTTTATTAAGATACTTCTTAATATTATAAAGAAATAAAATTAAAATATGCATACATATTGTTTTAGTAGTAGTAAGTTACTTTAAAGTTGTTATTATTATCATATTTTTACAGAGAAATTATATTGCACTAAAGCAAAAATAATTCATTATTATTACTTATTAATATAATAAATATAAAATAAAAAATAATATATTAAAGGAATAGTTACTTATATTTATTACATTTGTTATTATTGTAACATATTGATATTATAAAATAAATACAAATATACATTTATCACAAAATATTATTATTATTAAATTACTTATTAATGTTATAAAAAATAAAATAATATTTTTATAGAGCAATATTGCGTTATAGAGCACAAGTTAATTATTATTATTTTTACTAATATAAAATAATATTTTATAGGGCATTATTGAATTATAGAGCAAAAGTTATCAACAAGTTACTTATTGATATTATAAAATGAATATAACAATTATAACTTATATATTTATTTATTTTATATACATATATATAAAATAAAAAATATAATTTATAATTATGTTTTATATATATTATATATATATATATATATATAACTTATTACTACTATATATTATATAGTAGTATATATATAACGTATATATATTATATAATAAAACACTATATATTATATAGTAGTATATACATATAAAACATAATTATAAATTATATTTTTTATTTTATATATATGTATATAACATAAAAAATATAATTTATAAGTTTATATATATAAAACTTATTACTACTATATATTATTTTATATATTTATCTTATTAATATAAAATAAAATTATTTAAGAGAGAAATTTTTATTAATAAATAATTGTATTAATTAATTTTTTTGGGCAATGTTGCATTAAAGAGCATGAGTTTATTATCCTTATTATTTTTTACTAACTCATATTATAAAGTAAATATAAAATAAAAGTATTAGAGAAATAAAGTTACTTATAATTATTAAGTTTTATTATTATTATTATTATAATTATTATTGGTAGGCCTATTATTTATATTATAAAATAAATATAAAATATAATTTGATTATATATTATTATTATTATTAAGTTACCTAATAATATTATAAAAAACAAAAAATATTTTTTATATTGCATAATAAAGCAAAAGTCAATTATCTTTTTTATCATTACTAATAAATATGCTAACATAAATAAAAAATATAATTATATTATAAAATATTAGTTTGTTATTTAAGCAACTGAAATGTAGCAAAAATGCATGAGAACTGAAATCTGTAGAAAAAAAACTGAAAACTGTAGGAGATCAAAGCAAAGCCCTGGTACAGTATAAGGTATTAGACTGATTTAAAAATGAAGACTGCATGATGAAAATGCCTTTGTGCTCTTTGATCAAAGTGATGACAACAACCTAGTTATCTGAGTGTGTGTGTGTGTGTGTGTGTGTGTGTGTGTGTGTCAGTTCAGTGAAGTTGGGATCATTATCAAGAAATAACACTGACATTTCCGTTTCGGCTTTCCAAATGCAGGTTATTTATGTACGAGTCGGAGTCGGCATGAAGTCTTACATTAGATCTGTGTGAATAAGAAACCAGAACTAAATGAGGTTGAGTGGAGGAGTGACTGTCATCTCTCACTCCACTGAGTCATAAAGCTACACAACTCACAAACACAACGAAGGACGAACAAAACCAACAGATGCAAGTGTGGACGCATGAATGGAGCTGATCTCAAAGCACACAGGTGGGCATACCTGCGCAACACAATTAGCATATGCAGCTGGTCAAAAGCAGGATCTTAGTCTTCAAACACACACACACACACACACACACACACACACACACACACACACACACACACACACACACACACACACACACACACACACACACACACACACACACACGTCTTCAGACTGTGTGGAACTTGTCTGTGACAAACTGCTATGGGGATACAGCAAAAACCACTGTGTCTAAAGCATAGCTATAGACCTTAGTCAGGTAAATAGGCACCATACTGAATTTACTGTGAATGAAAAGTCCTAGCTTTCAAAATGTGTAACATTTTAAGAAATTCGAACAATAAAAACTTTTGGCTCTTTAATGTGTTGTGACAGATCGCTGTACAGCCTCAGCTCAAGAGGCTCATGAATCGATCATCTCTTCCTACTAGTTCATTTATAGCATCAAATAAACATGAATGAACATCAGAAGGAATGTTGTTTCAAACGTAGAAAGACGTCAATACACACCATTTTTCAAGTCCACCGAGGTTAATCTTCTAACTGCTTTGTCAGACAAAATGGCGGATTCGGTGTTATGATTGGTTAGATCGCTTGTCAATCAAACTCCCGGCGAAGGGTCAATTCCAGCACGAACCGAATCATCGGTTTAACGTTGAAAGAGAGTGAAGTAAGATGTAAATAACGAAACAGTTAATTCATCAACTGCTTTGCGATAGAAATGGTAAACAACCAACAGTAACATCCAGTGATGCAAACTACTCAACTTTTTTCTCAGATATGTCCGTTTTGAATTTTGACATGTTAGGCATACAAATAAAACTACATGTGTGCAAATTTGAATGCAAATTGATGCAAATATTATTATATTATTCAAATATTATTATTTTTTCGGCCGATTCGACATGTTGAATCCGCGTCGGAGCTCGTCGGGCCATCTGAACATTCTGATTGGCTCTTCAGCTACTGCCACCTGCTGGTACGGAAAGGCATTTCATCTTACGCAGGCGCAGAACGGACGTGCTACTTGTCCGTCGGTTGTCGAGCGTCGGTTTGGTGTGTCAGGCCAACTTTGGACCCAGAGGCTGCCGACGTGAGCATACCCCGCAGTCTGCTAGTTCGTCGGCCTGGTGTGTTCCTGTCTTAATAAATGACATTATTTTCATTTTTGGGTGAACTAACCATTTAACAGTGTTGCTGCAGGTTGTTTTTCATGTCTGCGGGCTGAAACGACTCCAATAATGTGATATTTAGCCCCTGGATTGCGAATTTTACCAGGGGAATCCCACCAAAAAATGCGGATTTTACCCCCAGGATGCAAATGGGCTAGTTTTGAGTAGCAATTGAGTGGTTTTGTTGTGAAAACCTGGCAACCCTGGCCTTGTCCTAGTGTAGCCTATCATTTTTTACATTGTATATAGTAAAGCTAGTAATTTCAGGATGGTACTATGACAATACAGTGCTTTTGTTTATGTATACCAATCCCTGTATAGCAAAACTCCTCTTAAACCAGCCTAGTTCTGGTCAGGTTGTAGCAGAGTTTTGGAAACTTAGCTTGGGAGACCATCTTAAACCACGACCAGCAAACCAGTTTAGGCTGGATTAAAGGTTAAGTTAACTCAAAAATGAAAATTCTGTCATTTATTACTTACCCTCTTGCCGTTCCACACCCGTAAGACCTTCATTAATCTTCGGAACACAAACTAAGATATTTTAGTTGGAATCCGATGGCTCCGTGAGGCCTTCATAGGGAGCAATGACACTTCCTCTCTCAAGATCCATAAATGTACTAAAAACACATTTAAATCGGTTCATGTGAGTAGAGTGGTTCAATATTAATATAATAAAGTGACAAGAATATTTTTGGTGCACCAAAAAAACAAAATAACGACTTCTAGTGATGGCCGATTTCAAAACACAGCTTCAGGAAGATTCGGAGCATAAATGAATCAGTGTATCGAATCATGAGTCGGATTGTGTGTCAAACTGCCAAACTGCTGAAATCACGTGACTTTGGCGCTCTGAACAGCAGATTCGACACACTGATTCATTTGTGCTCCGAATCTTCCTGAAGCAGTGTTTTGAAATCGGCCATCACTAAATATTCGTTATTTTGCTTTGTTTTTTGGCGCACCAAAAATATTCTCGTCGCTTTATAATATTAATATTGAACCACTGTACTCACGTGAACCGATTTAAATATGTTTTTAGTACTTTTATGGATCTTGAGAGAGGAAATGTCATTGCTGGCTATGAAGGCCTCACGGAGCCATCGGATTTCAACTAAAATATCTGAATTTGTGTTCCGAAGATGAATGAAGGTTGTGGAACGGCATGAGGGTGAGTAATAAATGACAGAATTTTAATTTTTGGGTGAACTACCCCTTTCAGTGTTTATTTTAGCAGGGATATCATATTTTTTGACATTTAGCTCCCATAGTCTCTTGAAGAGGTTCTTAACAATTTAGCTTTTAGCTCGACATAAATCTGTGGCGCTCATGGCGCGAAATGTCTGTCCAGCGCAAATTTACATTGAGGAAAAAAATAAAAACAGCACAGACATATGCAAGAATACGACCCCTGTATTATTCAGAATTTCGTTTTGTACCAATCAAAATTCGACAAATAGTCAATTGCCGCTTTTCCAGAGGGACTGGAGTCTCTGAGAGGTGTGCAATGAATCAGATGCGGCGCTTTAGCGATATGTGTGTCTAAAAAAAGCCGCCTAGAATGTGTGATGAGTTTTTCTCAAGACTGCGATCTCACGCTATGCCACCTTTCTGCGTGTAAGAGTCTCCATCTGCCGCACAATCAGTTTCCATCGGCCCCGGGAAGCCACCTGACTGGGACGATTTACAGGCGCCAAGATCCTTCACTTGAACACGTAGAGTCTGAAGCTTTGAGGGGAAAAAGACGCAGGAAAATTCAGCTGTCAGGGAAGTAAATCATTATAAATCAGGCTATGAAAACGGAATCGGCAGTAAGGCCGTATTGACTTTATGCCTCAAGGTCTGAAAGAGGATGGATGAGGAATTCACATCTTTTATGGGTAGTTAAATTTAACCAAGGCCTCCTTTTTCTGGTTTAGGACACACGACGAGCTCTTGTTGCTCGTCTCGGCCAGTAGAGGGCGCTCTAACGGCGTCGAGCTCGAGCACATAAACAGACAGATGGAAACGATACTTTATTGATCCCTGAAGGGAAATTCAGTGCAAAACGGCAGCAACATCAAATAAAGTGTGCATAAATACACAACTTTCAACAAACAACACTAAACATTACATAGAGTGCAGCCACTCGTGTCATATAGGGCCATATTGCTATCCAGCCCTGTCATTAATGGCTCAAAATCAACTATTATGAGCTGAAGCCTATGGCTTATTACAAAATATACTATATTTAATGCTTAGCCCTCCAATGCACTTACAAAACAGTAATAAGATACTTTGGTACTGTAGGCCTATAGGTGCTTCAAAGAATACCGGGGTATTAGCATGATACACGTTTAAAAAAAGCAGGCTAGTAATTTTTGTGTAAACTGCAGCTTTACTTTGAAGAGAGACTGATGTAGTTTAGAAATGCATTGCTGGATTTAACCTCTGACTCAAATATTTTTGTTACAGCATCATGATCTGCTGTTCTGCAGAACTGTGTTGTTTAACAATCCAGTCACACTTAAAAATAATTCAGTCGCACATGTGTCTGTCCGCTCTGGCCTGTAACTCATCACTCACATGGTTCCAGTGAAGGCCGTTTCTCTGCACGGATCTCATTACCCAATCTCTCTCTTTTTCATTTCCTTATCTTGCTATCCATGTCTCTTCTCCCACACTCTCTTTCTCTCACAGACACACACACACACTTCCATCTTGTGTACAGCTGCCTCAGCTGTAAGTCTGACTCAGGGCCGCCACTCTTGATTCATCCCATGAGTCTTTGGGGCAGTGCCCGCTCTCTTCCCAGACGTGCACATTTGCATACCCATAAATCACTCACCAAAAGTGACACTCGGTAAACAACAAGGCTCTGGATCTCGGCCTCTCTCTTTCTTTCTGGACAGCTACAGGTTTCAGTTAAAATAAAGAGATGAATCTTACAAAACATGGCTTAAAGGACATGCCCAAGTTGTATTTCACCTCCAAAATCTAAAGGAAGACATATAAAATTATATTTTGCACAAAGAAAATAAAGCAGGGATTAAAGGGACAGTTCACCCCCATCATTTACTCACCCTCAAGTTGTTTCAAACCTGTATGAATTTCTTTCTTCTGCTGAACACAAAAGAAGATATTTTTGATTGAATTTCATTTTTGGGTGCACTATCGCTTTAAGAATTATGACAATTAAGCATATCTCTCCTCCCATTTCATTACCATAATGCAAAGAAATGTCATTATCTGTAAAAGTAATTATATTATTTATTAAATAATATTAATGTAAAATATTAAGTAATAATTTATATTTATGTTTTTATTATTTTCATGACAATTAAGCACATCCTTCCTCCCATTCTCGTTAGCGTAATTCAAAGAAGGCTAATTATGTATAATACGAATTATATTATTTATAAATATTAAAATATTAATGTACTATAAATTAACATTATTTTATTTTTTTGCATTGTGACATTATTTTCAACACAGTTAAACACAACCTTCCACCCATTTTCATTACCGTAATGCAAATAAATCTCATTCACTGTAATAGGAATTGTATTATTTATATATATTATTAAAATATTAATGTACAATCAGTTTTTTTGCATTGACATTATTTTCAACATTAAGCACATCTTTCCTTAAATTCTCTTTACCGTAATGCAAAGAAGTCACATTAGGAATTATATTATTTAAATAATATTAAAATATTAATGTACTATAAATTAACATTTTTATTTTATTTGCATTGACATTATTTTCAACACAGTTAAGCACAATCTTCCTCCCGTTCTCATTACCGTAATGCAAATAAATGTTATTTTCTAAAATATTAATTATATATTTGTTTTTATTTATTTTATTTTATTTTTTGCTATATTATATTATTAATGTAAAACATATAATATGTTATTTTTAAATAGTAAAAAACTTAAAGTAAAGCATGGTAGTGTAATCGTTATGAAAATAATGCAAAAGTTCTTAATAGTCCTAAACTAGGCTTCATTTTCTATTTTGCAAGATATCAACTAGATAAATCGGTGGTGTGTACGTGGAGGATGATTTTGTGCATGGTTATATGAGGTGTACACATAGAAAATGTTCTGGAGATGACGCCTGGATATCCAGTGCATGTAACGACCTGTTCGTAATCTCTTGGGCCCTGCACAAGAATGCTGGCAGAAAGCATTTAGAAACAGCTCTCAAATTTACAGTCCCACACAATAGAATCCCATATAGAGATTCATGTTTGACACCTCGTGTTTGATTGAACACTTCATATTTTGCTTCCCCACACAGAGCGACAGAAATAGGATAATTTATTGTACGACCCCTGACAGCAATAAACTACACAATGTCCTACTACAGGAGATGGATGTGACTGTGTTACACTTTCACAGGTGACTTGAACTTTTGACAGATGATACACACAATAGAGTTTGATCCATCAGAAAAGTGGAAGCTGTTTGAGTTCAGCTGAATGCTGACTGTGCTGCATAAATGCCGATATAAAAACACAAATAAAGCTTATGGTATCAGAAGGTATTATCACGCCATGGTACTTTGATATAAAACATGATACTGAATGATTACCATATTTACATCCATATTAACCACCTACAAACAAGTAGGCTACTATATTACCATAGTATTTTGGACATGTACCATGTAAAGTACCAAAAAATGTAATATCACCATATCTCTCTGTGCGTATATAGGCTACTAATAGTGGAACACGGTTCATTGACTAATAAGGTTTTTAAAGTGTAAAAAAAACAACTAATGGAGATATAATTAATTTTTAAGTTCATTAAGTGTTAACTTATGTGGTTTTTATAATCAATTAACACTGCTTTTGTCATTTTTTACAAGACGGACAAAATTTGTCACCAAAAAAGTCATTCGGTTTAACCAAAATTTCGGTTTTACCAAATGACACTTGGTTATACCGAATGACAATATTTTCAAACAATGCTAACAGGCTAATATCGAGCCAGCTAGCAAAAGGACAATCAAATATATTATATTTAGTACAAGTTTTTAAAATATTACAACATTTTCCATGTTTTATAGCGGTTGCACCAAATGACCTAATGTTTCGTATGATTAAGTGAAAACATTTTTTTTTTTACTTCGCTTCACGACCATGTGGTCCTTTGGAGGTGTCTGAATGATGTCACATCCTGTCACATGATACTGAACGCATGACTTGATCCAAAATGGTCCCTTTAAATTGGTTACTCCAAATGACATCAATGAAATTCTTTTTTCCAGACATTCTTTCTCTTAACGACTTCTACGCATAATTTTAATACCATTTTGCACTATGTCGATATATGATGTTATAAAATCATGTCAGAATAAAAAAAATATACATTTATTACATTTTAATCACTAATGAAATGGCTGTATTGGCCTTTGGACGGTTAAACCGAATGACCATTTGACTCTTCAAAATCTTTCAAATACCTTTATATGTAGCAAAATATATTTAAAACCTTTTGGATTCAATAAAAGAGATCTAGCTGTACTACTTTACATACTTTACATATCTTTGTTTATTATTATTATTATTATTAAGGCCACAAAAAATGACGTGTCACGTCATGCAAGAAAATGCATCTCCAAAACAACATGTTTACCATATCCAAAAACAGAGAAATACCATGGCACTTTTGGTGCCAGACCAGAGCATTGAAAGTACTAGATTTGGAAGAGATGCTCTTTTCACTAATCTACTCTAGATTAAAAGCATTTAAGATCGAGCTCTCCCTTCCATCAGGTCTTCGCTTGTTCTGTGGTTTAAAGCTCTCAGCGCGGGGAAGGGGAGGAGACACACACACACTCACACACACATCAGCTCCGTTCCTCCGTTCTCGAGTAACCGGGCAGGAGGAGGCGAGCGCGATCAGACCTCCAGGTGTGTGTAGATGTATGTGTGTGTTCCAATCACACCTGGATGCATCATGTGATCAGATACCTGGGCGTGGAGCTAGCGTTCAGTGTGTTATTCAGTAACGGGGATCACGGAAACGAAGATCTGTGTCTCTCCGCGCGTGAGTGACATGTGAACTTTCCGTGCACCGGGAATCTATTCCTCTCAATCTGAAGGGAATCCGTGGTCTGGACGCTGTACCGCCAAGGTAAGTAAGTCTGTATTTGCGTGTTTTGACTCGGAATATTTTGCTTTGCACATTCCTAAAGACCGTATACAGCAGTTCACGGTTGTGTTTGGTTTCAGACGGGACGCACATCCCGGACTGACCGAGACGCATGTTGCATGTGAGATGATGTACCGATTGGGTTTGTTGTGAATAGACGTTTTAACATTCATTCCGAAACTACAGTGCAGTTTTTTTGTTCTTGCAACTTTTGATGTAAATATTAACAGAATGTTATTTATTCACTTATTTTTTCACTAGTAAGTATTCAACAGACTGTAGTAGTAGTAGTAGTATGCAGTGTATGACTTTCCGGTGGGTCTACCTTTTCTGACTGTAATTTTCGGGGCGCGATCGGTTGAGGTTAACGTTAGTTAGTTTCGCGCGATAACGGCAATGTCTTGTGGCGCCCCTAGCGATAACCGTCAACTATCTTGAAGACATTTGGTGTCACTTTGTGTGTAAATCTATATTTAAAGTGATTAATAATGACATTAGGTTAGCTGGTTTGTCGATATAATGTTCTATAGCCTAATGATAACGGAAAGTGATCGTTTTTGTCGCACTGTTGCTAAGCGACATCGCGAGCGTCTATTAGCACTCTGACTAACTTACTCTTTTGTGGTTACTTTAAATGGTTAAAAATACTTGTATTCAAAATGAAAACATACTTTAAAGACCCTCAATCCTTTGTTTTGATGTATTTTGAGGGGTTCAGATAACCCAAACCCCCATAATTCTTATGTTTTTATTGAATACAAGTACGTCTCTTTGCTTCAAATCGCTATCCCAGCAGTGGGGAGTAAGTTTTGCCATTGTTACTTATCACAGTTTCAATTTTACTAGTAAGTTAGCTTTAAAGAGATAGTTGACAGAATTTTCATTTTTAGGTGAACTATCTCTTTAAAATCCGTCTTTCTTTCTCAATGGTTGATGTCCAATTGTTGATCCTGTTATATATTGACCATGACGATAAATTGGTTGCTGTTTTGAGAGAACCATTCATTTGACAAAAATTAGTGAGTTCTTCCTTGTCACTTCCAAAACAACCCTGTTGACTTTTTTTTCTCTCAAATGTTTTCAGTGAAATTGTATGCCAAATGGCAATTTAAGCAATTTTATGTCTCATTTGCCATTTAATTATTTATGCTATAAACCCATATGGGTCGACTACTAGTTATGACCTTGATTTGTCTTAATGGATGGATTAATTTTTAATGTGTTGGATCTGGTTAATAGTTCCTTAGTCTTTTCTCTGCTCCTCTGAGTTCACAGTGTTGTGATTTAAAACCACTAGTTAGGTTTCTGTGGTAAAAGGTTAAATTGTGCTTGTTTAACAGCAGAGGACTCTGTGCTTTTCCCAAATTGTCCCTCACTTCGCATGTGTGCTCGCTTACAGTGCGAGTACAACAGGTCCGGAGACAAGCTCTTTATGTGTCTTTAACTGTGTAAATCCCGCTGTTTGTCTCGGCACACTGGCTCCTTTCAGCCAGAGCTCTGAAGTTGTCCGTCTCTCACATTGTACTGTGCCTCTAAATTGTGTCTTTATTGGGCTCTTCTGTATTTCTATGCCGAGCTCTACAGTGAAAGGGAGGAGACATCTCGGGGGGATTATCCTCATTAAATGGCTTTAAACAAACGAGCCAGATTAGCTGGGATCGTTCTCCATGTGGGGGCAACAGAGTCGAGGGTGGGTGTGGTGTGGTGAAAAGAACAACCCCAGCAGCAAGAGGCAGCGTCTTCATAAATGCACACCATCTGCGCTCACACACACACACACCACGTAGCCGGCGTGAAATCAGGTCCTGCTCCTGCCTACAGCGCTCGGGCTTATCTGCCGTCCAGCAAGCGTTTAGAAAAGAGAGACTGTCCCTTATCTGAGCCGCGAAACGCATGATGAATGTCCTCTCTGCACGGAGCTGAATGATTTCATTCACCTTCCGAATGTCCCTGTGTTTTACACTCAGAAATCATCTATTACCCACAATCACCTGCAGGGCTGTCAGCGAAAGCACTTGGCTGGAGCACTTGGGTTTATCAAAAGCTAAATAAAGAAGTAGCATTTGTCTGATGTTAGCCTGGAGGATAGCAGGATGGTGATGTTTAATGTTGTATACCATCACCTTTTCTCTGTAGCAGCACCCGTGACTTCCTTTATTCGGAGGGGGCCTGTTTTTCCATCAACAATGACTTATTGAGTATACCTCGCCAAAGAAGAAATGACACAGAATAAGTTCCCTTTTTTCCCCTGTGTTTTGGCCCATTACAGGCTTATAAGCATGTGCTCATGTTGCCAGCTTGTATCTGAGCAACTTTGATTGGTCATTTTTGTTGCCTTCAACATGTCAGACTGCTCTGCACTTAAAGTAATGCATGTTGATATTGCAGATTCTTGGAAACGTTTGATGCTTTTCCACATACCAGTGTGTTGAGTCTGCTCTAAAATGGCTTTTTCGCACTGATATTCTGAAATAGTTTGGCAAGTGTTTCTTAACCCAGTCTCGATTATTTAGTCCAGAGAGCTTTAGATTCTTCTCATAGTTTTCAATTTAACAGTGCATGCTCTAATAATTAGGTAAAGTAGATGTGATGGAATTAATTACATCTCCTCCAGATTCCAGGCTGTGTTTTTGCCCTATCTGACTGTGGCAATTGACAGGCATGTTGTTGAATGCTTTGTTTTGGTCATGCATTTAGGTAGCCCCGCCCATAGTGAAATGTCATTGGATCACTCCACCTACACATTTAAATGTAAATACCAATTAATATATATAATATAATACAATTTTTCCCTCACAATTGCACGTTATAACAAGCAAATGCAAGTTTATATCTCAGAATTCTGACTTTATAACTCACAATTCTGACTTCATAATTTGCAATTCTGACTTTATATCACGCAATTCAGTCTTTATATCACGTAATACTGACTTTAACTTGCAATTTAGACTTTAATTCGCAATTCTGACCTCATAACTCGCAATTCTGACTTTATAACTCGCAATTTTGACTTTATAATTCGCAATTTTGACTATATCACACAATTCAGTCTTTATATCATGCAATTCTGACTTTAACTCACAATTTTGAATTTATAACACAATTCTGACTTGATAACTCGCAATTCTGACTTGATAACTCGCAATTCTGACTTTATATCTCGCAATTCTGACTTTATAACTCGCAATTCTGACTTTATAACTCGCAATTTTGACTTTATATCACACAATTCTGACTTTAACTCACAATTCTGACTTTATATCATGCAATTCTGACTTCATAACTCGCAATTCTGACTTTTTTTATCATGCAATTCAGTCTTTATATCACGTAATTCTGACTTTTTACTCGCAATTTTGACTTTATATCACGCAATTCAGTCTTTATATCACGTAATACTGACTTTAACTCGCAATTTTGACTTTAACTCGCAATTCTGACCTCATAACTCGCCATTCTGACTTTATAATTCGCAATTTTGACTATATCACACAATTCAGTCTTTATATCATGCAATTCTGACTAACTCATAATTCTGAATTTATAACACTTATGACTTGATAACTCGCAATTCTGACTTTATATCTCGCAATTCTGACTTTATATCTCACAATTCTGACTTTATAACTCGCAATTTTGACTTTATAGCTCGTAATTCTGACTTTATATCTCACAATTCTGACTTTATATCTCACAATTCTGACTTTATAACTCGTAATTCTGACTTTAACTTGCAATTTTGACTTTATATCACACAATTCAGTCTTTATATCATGCAATTCTGACTTTATAATACTCAGTTCTGACTTCATAGTTCATGATTCTGACCTCATAGCTCACAATTCTGACTTTAACTCGCAATTTTGACTTTACATCACACAATTCTGACTTCATAACTTGCGATTCTGACTTTATAGCTCGCAATTATGACTTTGTTTCTCGCAATTCTGACTTTAGAATAGGGCTGCACTATTTATTGCGTTAAAATCGCACGTGATATGGCAAAGGCTGAGATTATTTAATGCGCAGCTTGTCAGAGCCGTACAGCTCTGTGATCAGTAGTAAATGCTTCTCCATCTGAAAGCCAGAGGGCGCTCTTGCGCAGAAACTCAAAATATGCCCTGCCACAGAAGTTAAAATGCATCATATCGATGTAGCTGAATAAACAGAAGATTGAAACGCTTTGACTGATTAAACATGACTAATAAACAGACTGCCTTATTCTATGTAAGAAGCCACATCATCTCACTGAAGGATGCTCAACTGTCATTACTAAGTGAGTTTGGAGTAAGACGTTATTAAATGTTGTCTTTTGTTTGACAAGATGTTAATAAATGCTTCTCATGTCTGGAAAGATCTGTGTTGATTTTACAAATGTACATTATAAGCGACTCAAACCCGCAGAGCTTTCAGATGGATTAGCATTTGGAGCCATACTTCATTGACAAGCTGCGCATAAAAAAAATATTTACAGCTTTTGTGATTTCATAATCGCACCAAGAATCGCATTTAAGCAATAATCGCTATCGAGTTCAATGTTTTTTTTTTTTCGTATTAAGCGATATATCGTGCAGCCCTACTTTAGAACTTACAATTCTGACTTTATAACTCACAATTGTAGGTTTATATCTCGCAATTCCAAGAAAAAAAGTCTGAATTGTTTTATTATATCTCAATTTATTTTCTCAATATTGATGTTCTGATGCCTGAATTCACATGTAGTTTTTTTTTTTTTAACATTTTTTTAAATTTATTGATTGGCATCAGCTATTATTTCTAAAGCAGATTTCAAAATTTTTATGTATAAAAAAGTATTTGTGTACTTTTTTTTTTTTTTTTTTTTTATAGTTAATTTTTCATTTTGTCTGATTGGCTCATTGTCTTTAGACTTGTGTGTCAGTCGTATAAGGTCTCATCGATGGTTTAATCAACTTATTATGGCATCTTGCCGACGTGTGAAGTCAAGAGTGTAGTTTTAAGGCCCCTGAGCCCCCTAAGGGCCGAGTTACATCAGATTACAACAGCATCATGGGAAATGACGGCCATAAGGTGAGATCGCATTCATTCTCAAGCTTGCTAATCAACAGCTGGCACAGATCTGACCGCTCGGGGGTCTTTATGCAGCATTGCTTGAGTGTCATACATATAAACCGCTGCCTGCTGACTAAACCAAGAAAGTTGTGCCTCTCCCCCCACTCTTGATCTTTCACTTCCTCCATCTTTTTCCCTCTTTTTTTTTATACCATCTGCTGATGGGCACAAAACCATTTCCTCAGCTTCGCTCTGGTCACGCAGATGGATTCCAAGTGAAAAAGTCAGTGTTCTAGGGAAAATAAGACTGGATTGTGTGGGAGGGACTTTTGCATAGGCACACAAAACCTTTGCCCGCAGGAGAACAAGATCTCCGGCTTTTGCTTCAAAGAGTCTCGTTACAAGCATAACACGCTATCAGCGCAGGCCGAGACTATGGCGTAACATTACAGCCGTGTGTGAGAAAGCCAGTGCTCTTCCCCTCAAGACAGAGCGATGGCATCCGTGTCAAACCCACAGAAACGCTCTACTGTACAGATAGAGAATTGGACTGAGCCCAGGCGGGCGCTCCCTTTGGAGCAAATGGGGCAAGCGGGGATTAAACCCAGTTTGAGAATAAAAGGGGAGCCTCCGTTGACAGCCTTAATTAGTCCAAGACTTGCCTCATTCTGGGAAACTGCCAGGTCCTTGACTGTTATAGTGGAAAATCCAGTCGGTTTTCACTTGAGCGCTACCAATTCCAAACACGCCCTTTTGTTAGATTGGACTGAAAGTTTTCAGGCACGAGCTGCTTCTTTCTGTGTTGGAAACTTGGGTTGAGTGGAGTAATTCAAGAATACAAAGCATAAATGAGCTTTTTGTGCCTATTATCGGCACCCAGTAGAGTGCAGAAAGCCCAGCAGATTTACACAGACTCTGACGCCCGTCATCCACAAACATCTAGATATTTTTCACCCCTTGGGTGTTCATGTATTACATATTTTGGCTAATTTGACAATGCCTTCAGCTGCCAATAGGAGTGCAGTGCTCAGATTTGTTTTAATACATTTTAGCATGTTTAAATTCATTGTACAGATGAACATATCGGAAACATATCGGTTATCGACCGATACTGGGTTTTTTAAAATTAAAAATGTCTTTTTAATACATTTTTAATTATTTAATGTTTTATTATTATTATTTTTGTTAAAAGCTTTTTATACATTTTAAAATTCATTGTCATATCGGTTATCGAATGGCTTTTTTAAAATCAAAAAAATATTTTTAATACATTTTAATTATTAGATTTTTTACATTATTTATTAATAATATTATTAGTTTTATTAGTAAATTTGTTAATTTTTTACCTTTTTAAATATCAAAAATGTATTTTTAATACATGTTTAACTTAATGTATTTTTACATTAATAATTATTTTAACTTATTTTAATTAATGTTATTAAAATGTATTATTTGTACTGTTTATTTTTATTTATCAAGTAATCGACAATATTCAAACAATATTTTTTATAGCAGATTTTAAAAGTAACAGTTATTATGATGAATAAATTCATAAGTAGCATATAAGTGATTTATTTTATTTATTTATTTATTTATTTGTATCTATTGATGTATCTTACAACAAGTTTTACAAAGATCTATAATATGAGGCATTTATCATATGTAATTATGGATATTTACCAGCCAAAATTTCCATGTCAGTGCACTTCTAATCTATAATTTGGCTCCAAAATGAAAACTGCACCAAAATGTGTCTACAGATTGTGTCTGGGCCTGCCCCTTATTTTATTTTTATTTTTTGATGGTAGGTATATTAAGGCTGCCAAAATGTTTCCAGCACAGTTTAACTAACAGCGGTTTGGGGTATTATTTCAGAAGCTCAGGTGAACTGATGCATGCTTTATTTATCTTTGCACGCAGAGAGATTTTACGGTTGATCCCGCTTCAGTCAAATGGATAAGTGCAAAATGATAGATCCCCCTGATGCAAGTGACATCGCCGTTCCCTTCACCTTTGTTTCATTTCTTTTTCCCGCCATTCCAGCGAGGAGTTCACTTGGGCACTGAAGGGTGTAATTCATTTCTACAGATTTGAGTAATGTCTTGTTCAATCTTCAAGCAGAGCATTTGCCTCACATGGAGATTGGTTTTAATTACTGACTCTACAGTTCTCATAATGTGGGCTTCCATGTGGCAGCGGTGCGGGTAATGTTTGTGGGGTTTCTTTGCATGTTGAGGAGGGGGTAACTCTCCAGGCTGTTAATTAAGGAATAGACGAGTCCCGGCGGAGCCAAAACGCATGAGTGAAGGGTCAGACATTTGCCAAACAGCTGGAAACCAAGGTCACGCCAACCTGTGCGAAAAAGATGGAAAGAAGGAGGGGCAACCTGGCAAGAAGTCTGTGAGGAGTTGAGGCAGTTGCCAAAGGAGGAGGTGGTTGCAATATTTTATTTTAGACATTAATCCGAGGCTTTACGGTGGCTTTCCTTGGACTCAAGTGTGAAAGACACTCAAAGAAAAGCAGAACTGGTTCACACAGTATTTTCAGCGTGTCTTAAAAGCGTGGAGGGGTATCATGGGAACGCTGTTGTTTTTCCTTCCTTGCTGAAAAGATCAGCTCAGACCAGCATGAATGTCCCTAAATGCCCTTTTAATACATGTTATTTATATTATTATGGACTGCATAGGCCCACTGCTAAATTATTAAAAGACAGAGGCTGAATAAGAAAATTTCATTTTTCTAAATGCATAAGCAAAAGCAGATATGAGTCATCAAACTCACCACAAGCTCTGGGTGAATATTTGATTTTTTTTTTTTTTTTTTAAGCTGTATTACGTGTGTGTGTGTAATATATATATATATATGTGTGTATATGTGTGTGTATATGTTATAATTTATAGATAGATAAATTCTAAAAATATAAATAAGTTTATAAGATTATTGTGTGTGTGTATATTTTATTATATATATATATATATATATATATATATATATATATATATATATATATATATATATATATATATACACACACACAATAATCTTATAAACTTTTTTTATATATTAGTACATTTCAAAAGTAATATTTATATTTTGATGCATCACATTCTTATATATATAGTATATCATTTTATATATAATGTTTATATAAAATATTTAGTATATAATTTTATTTATAAAATTAATAAATATTATATATTATAAATAAAACATATATATATATATATATATATATATATATATATATATATATATATATATATATATATATATAATTTTTTTATTATTTATATTAGTACATTTCAAATTATATTTTGATGATTCACACATTTTTAAAATATTGTTTATATATACATATATACATGACATTTATATTTCTTATAATTTTTCTATCTAAATTTTATATATATATATAATATATATACACACACACACACACACACTGTATATAACACACACACACACACTACACATTAATATTACTATTTATGTCATGAATCATGCTTCACATGTTGCGTTCATGGCTTTTACATCAAGAACTGATAATAAGGTTAGTTGCTTTTTTGTATTTAGAGTTATAACAGAGCTGCGATCCATCTGTAATTGAAGCCATTGTTATGTAATGAGACCTCTAATCTCCCTGTCTTATGAGGTCATGACCTTTATATCTGATACTACTGATATCAGTAATGCTTTAGGTGGGGAGATGTGTCAGACGTGTGTTTGGAGGTGACCCTGACGGGTTTAGCAGCAGGCCGTGGGCCTGCGGAGGTGGAGGGGAAGACTTGTGCTGCTCTGGGACTCTCTGTGGAAACATTCCAGAGCTGATTCAGAGCCAGGAATTCCAGCTATGTGCATGAAAACAGACAGACAGAGAGGTGGCCGCTTGGCCTTTGATTTTCGTGTTTGTTATTTTGCTTCCTGACCTCTGTAACTGCCCTCCTGAATGACTCTCTTCCTTCCTGCCTGTTCTTTACACATTTTTTAGTATACACGTACTCAAAATATTTAGGCCTAAATTTATGATTTGTGTATTTAAATTGCATTTGAAAATTCAATCCATTTGGATTATACAGTTTTAACATAAAAGTGTGTGTAGTCAGAGGAAGATCGCAAGGGCTTTTTAGGACAGGGTCTGATTATAGCATCACCAAATAGATTTGAAAAATGAACACCTGATCAGGCCCCTGTCTGCCATTGGTCAGCCAAATAGATAGCCACGCCTCCAACTCACACCATTGGTAGAGCCAATGTTGCTGTTTTGGTCTAGTAAGGATGATCAAACCAATAAACTTTTTGTCTTGCTTATAGTCATATTAAACTGAGACAGAAGAAAGCATTTTAACATCCCAAAAAATTACACACTTCAGCTCTAAATGAAAGAGAAGCATGTAAATGAGTCAGAAATAGTTCCTTCTGGGCCTTTTGTGCTTTATTCATATTCTTTGCGTAATTTTCTTGTTCTTCACATCTTCATGGTTTTGCATCCCTTCTCTTTTTCAGTCTTTTGTCATGCTCTCTGTTTGTATTTTTCTCCCCTCCCTTATCCGGCTGCCTCGGGCTCAGGATCCGTCCTCGGATCTGTGGCTGGCTGATGGTGTCGTTATAGCTGTGTGTCTTCAGTGTGTCTCCAGCCGTCCGGGTGCATGTAGCCTGATCCGATCGGACACGCACCCCACTCCATGTGACTCATCTGGGTCGAGACTCTACCACATTGACCTGCAGCTCTTTATATAAACACACATTTCTCATGTCTGTCCTGTTTACACCTGTTTACCAAAAAAGTGCTGTAGCGGTACTGATGGTATCACATGGTAATACTTTAAGATTTACCATGGCACTGATTCATGTACCATAGTATATACATGTTACTCTAAGTAATGGTACGTTAAATTAGGGGTGGATACAAAAAAGTGCCATGGTATTACCATGTTTTTGGATGTGTACCACAGTACTTCCATAGTATTTTGAACAAGTACCTTGATATTCTTAGAAGGACCATGGTAAATGTCCAAAAAACAACTGTAGTACCTTTTAGGTAAATGCCATTGTATGTGAATTTCAGTACCATGGTATGTTTCAAAGTACAATAGTATTACCATCTGATATCATCACAATATTTTTGTTAGGGGTTGGTACAACATTACCTTGGTGTATATATGTCCAAAAACATGGTATAAGTCCAAAAAACCATGGTTGTACCATGGTACCTTTTGGTAAATGCCATCTTATATGAATTTCAGTGCCATGGTATATTTCAAAGTACCACAGTATTACCATCTGATACCAACACAGTACTTTTTGTGAGGGTTGATTCAACATTACCTTGGTATACCTTGGTATAAAAACATGGTTTTACCATGGTACAAGTCCAAAAGTCCATGATACCTATTGGTAAATGCCATTGTATATGAATTTCAGTGCCATGGTATATTTCAAAGTACTATAGTATTGCCATCTGATACCGTCACAGTATTTTTGTGAGGGTTAGTACATTACCTTGGTATATATGTCCAAAAACATGGTTTTACCATGGTACATGTAAAAACAAACAAACAAAAAAACATGGTACCTTTTTGTAAATACCATTGTATATGAATTTCAGTACCATGGTATATTTCACAGTACTATAGTATTACCATCTGATACCAACACAGTAGTTTTTGTGAGGGTTGATTCAACATTACCTTGGTATATGTCCAAAAACATGGTTTTACCATGATACAAGTCCAAAAATCCATGGTAGTACCATGGTACCTTTTGGTAAATGCCATTGTATATGAATTTCAGTGCCATGGTATATTTCAAAGTACTATAGTATTGCCATATGATACCGTCACAGTATTTTTATGAGGGTTAGTACATTACCTTGATATATATGTCCAAAAACATGGTTTTACCATTGGTACATGTTTAAAAAAACAAAAAAACAAAACAAATTGGTGTTGTGGTAATAGCAAGGCACCAAGCCCCGAAAAACATGGTAAAATGATGGTACTTTTTTAAAAGTACAAAAGTGTATTGAATGATACATGCCAAGTATGTCAAAATGCTATGGTATTACCTGGATACATGTCCAAAATATTGTGTACCTCAATGTACCATAGCATTACCATCTGATACCCTCACAGTACATGTCCCAAAAAACAAGGTACGATTATAGTACTTTAAAAAACGGAAAGAGTGTATTGAATTATACTTGAGTAAGTGAATATGCTATGCTTTCAGCTTTGTACATGCCCCAAAATACATGGTAATACCACGGTACTGTTTTGTAATAAGTGTAAGGGTATGTTGAATACTCATCTCACTTTGATGTTATGAGACTTTTGCTTTTGTGTATTTCACATTCTAGGTCTTTGCTAATGCTATAGAATCCTTTGCCTTTAGGCGGTACCCCAGAATTCAGATTTAGCATTTAGCAAAGCTCCAGTCTCTGTGGACCAGTTTCCTGACTTTAAACACATACAAATGGCCGCCTTTAAGCAAATGACATCACAGTCTGTGCCGCAGACCCCATAAACATGTCTAAACGCACGCTAGCAACAGCTCACAGATGCTAAAAACACACCACCCTGCATTTGATGTGACACCAAATGCTTTTACACGCAAACCAAGAAATAAACCCACTTCTCAGACCTGCGCACAGACAGTTCCTACATTGTAGTTAAGGTGTTGGCATATGTTTAGCATCATTTTAATCTGTTGCTGTTCAGACCTTTAATTATAATGATTAGCTTTAGAAGGGCTGTGGTGGGTTTGGGGAGAATTACGACTGAGCTCTTGGCTCCTAAAATCCTACTCTGTTGGCGCTAAGCTAACACAATGGCTAAATGGGAAATAAGCATTCTGCTTTCCCAGATACTCTCTCAGGAAATGTGGACAGGCTCGTCTGCACAAGATTAGCTTGTTTGTCTGCTAATCGGCTAAATCAAACTTGTAATGTTAAGGCCTACCAGGATTTCCAAACTAGTTTGTAGACTCTGATGCTGATCATATTGTGCTGAATGATTTGCATCTGTTGGGATATTTAGGGAGCAGCTAACTTCCTTGCTTTGTTTCTCCTTTTTTATAGGCGGTTTTTGGGCGGATTGGTTACTATTCCAACCCTTGTAAAGTTGGTCCTTCCGCTGTGTTTAGTGACGGATATTGTTTATTTGCAGTTGTAATAAAAACGGCCCGCATTTCAGCATGTACATCCACTACCTCATTTGCATAACCTCAAAAAAAAAAAAACACTAAAATGACATTCAATTTCTAATGTGACCATTACAGAGGTGTGCAGAACATTGACATCCTGTGTCAGCTTTTCGCTAGCGAATCTTTGAACCTTCCTATGAAAAATAAAACCTGAAAACAACATAAGTCAAAATCGTCACCATAAGTTCTTCAGTTTTCCTGCGGAGATGCTGTTATTGGTCTGGGGGTGGATGATACTTCACCATAATCCACAATATATTGTGTTTCACAGTCTCCTCTCAGACCTGCTCAGGGTGTTAGTGTGAGAAATTTGAATCTGAGGTGATTATGGGTTTTTCAGAGTTGAGAAGTTTTTCACTGCTGTTCTTGGAAACAAGGTTATTTGACAAAAAAAAAAAAAAACACCTTTTTCTGATTTGGAATGTGTGTTAAGTGCTTCTGTGGATTTGAAATGTATGCGTTATGAGTATTCATTGTACCCAGAAGGGGTTCTGATGGAGTTCTCGGTTATGTCTCATTGAAATATCAGCTCTGTCTTGGAAGTTTCTCCTCAAAAACTGAGATTATAAATGGCACACAGTAAGAGTTTAGAGCTATAAAATGAATGTGAATAGCAGCTCAGATTATTTGGTAATGGATTTGATGATTATTTGAGCTCATTGAGATCACTATTGTTTGCTTCTTGAAAAGATTAAAGGGTTAGTTCACCCAAAAATGAAAACTGTCATTAATTACTCACCCTCATGTCGTTCCAAACCCGTAAGACCTTCGTTCATCTTATGAATACAAATGAAGATCTTTTTAATGAAATCTGAGAGCTTTCTGTTCCACAAAATATTACACTTCAATGCGCGTTCACAAAACAAAGCGCTCGCGTCACTTCATAAAATTGAGATTGCACCACTGGAGTCACATGGATTACTTTAATGATGCCTTTACTACCTTTCTGGGGCAAAAGTCTCAGAACCACTGAACTTACATGAACTGTTTTAAAGGGTTAGTTCACCCAAAAATGAAAATTGTCATGAATGACTCACCCTCATGTCGCTCCAAACCAGTAAGACCTCCGTTCATCTTCAGAACACAGTTTAAGATATTTTACATTTAGTCCGAGAGCTTTCTGTCCCTCCATTGAAAATGTTTGTACGGTATACTGTCCATGTCCAGAAAGGTATTAAAAACATCATCAAAGTAGTCCATGTGACATCAGAGGGTCAGTTAGAATTTTTTGAAGCATCGAAAATACATTTTGGTCCAAAAATAACAAAAACTACGACTTTATTCAGCATTGTCTTCTCTTCTGGAATCCTTTCCATTGAATTGATTCCATTGAATTGATTCAATTGAACTGATTCCATTGAATCCTTTCATCTGTCTGCGTTTGTAATGCACTTTCACGTCGCTGTGGTTGTTTTTGGCGATTAGGACATCCGAGTCATGCACACTTATGCACCATTTTAAAAAATATAGCAATACCAAAATACAATGTAGAATAGCTTGAACACAGCGTGCGTCTCCCTCAGACTGTAAACGAAGCTCTGGCGCACCGGATAACACGTCAGCAGCGTCTTACATCAGCAGAGTCGTGAACCACACTCCCGAGCAGAAGGGGGCGGTAATGCACCAATAAGCTGGATGCCAACCGCCGTAAAACAGGAAAGAAGAAGAAGAAGAAGCGGAGTCGTGAACGCGGATTGACAACAGACCCGGAAGAGAATACAATGCTGAATAAAGTCGTAGTTTTCGTTATTTTTGGACCAAAATGTATTTTCGATGCTTCAAAATGTTGCGGATGTCCTAATCGCCAAAAACAACCACGGCGACGTAAAAGTGCATTACCAACAACGACAGATGAAAGGATTCAATGGAATCAATTCAATGGAAAGGATTCCAGAAGAGAAGACAATGCTGAATAAATAATTTTTGTTATTTTTGGACCCAAATGTATTTTCGATGCTTCAACAAATTCTAACTAACCCACTGATGTCACATGGACTACTTTGATGATGTTTTTATTACCTTTCTGGACATGGACAGTATACCGTACAAACCCTTTCAATGGAAGGACAGAAAGCTCTCGGACTAAATCTAAAATATCTTAAACTGTGTTCTGAAGATGAACGGAGGTCTTACGGGTTTGGAACGACATGAGGGTGGGTCATTAATGACATCATTTTCATTTTTGGGTGAACTAACCCTTTATATATGTTTTTAGTACCTTTTATGGATCATGGGATTTTGGCATTGCTCCCAATAGAGGCCTCACTGAGCCATTGGATTTAAACAAAATATCTTAATTTGCAACCACTTGTTTGGAACGACATGAGGATGAGTAATTAATGACATAGGGTGAACTTATCCTTTAAGGTCGTTTTGGTATTCAATTTTATAAGTATTTGAGTTCATATTGAGATCTCTGACATTTGCTTCCTGGAAAAGTTTAAGATCATGTAATATTGGATTCTTAGAGTATTTGAGAGTTCATATTGAGATTTGCATCAGATCTCTTCTGAAAAAATCACATTAGATGACTCAATGTAATAGTCTCCATTGGCTCTCTATTAAATCTCAGAGAAATGTTTGAGGTATTACAGAGATCTCATTAGCATTTTTTCTTTCCCATAGGCACATTTAACAAACTTTACCCCAATTTAAAGCATCCGAACAGGGAAGCAGCTGGATTTGTTGCGCAAATTCAAGCTCCAAATTGGGTCTGTGCTGGCCGCTTTCCTCACTGACTCCAGATCTCGTTAGAAATCTCCCTGTAAGCTCATTAAACAAAACGCCGGCGCTGTGTGACATGCAGTCAGTGACAGAAAGTGACCAGAGCTTAGCTCGAGGACCTGTTCAGGGATTCCTATGTGAAGCCTCAGACATATGGATGCTCTGTGAAGCCCTTTTGATTTGTACTGCAAATTCTCGTCTTTTTAGTACAAGGGTCAAAACTCCTGCTGGGTTAAATGGCTTCTATAAGCACACGCTTTAAGTGACTAACTAAAAATAACGCTGCGACTCCAGAAGTAATTGCGGTGGAGAGGCTAATGGTGTGGCTAGCCCCCCTGTCGAGCCCAGCAGCAAGACCTTTCTCTCGCTGATAGGTTTTAAGACCTGTGGATTTGATTTCGACCGACAAGAGCTCTGACTGAAAGCTCGAGCCAAATATCAGCCTGCTGTTTTCATTCACAACAACGACGATCGATTTTGTTTACCTGAGTATTAGCTCACACGCTCACAATCCCTACATTTCTTTTTGCTTTTATAAATCCTGTGAATTCTTTCTTCTCCTCTTCCTCATCCTGGGCTTTTTGTTCCCGAGCCCAAGAGGAGAGCCTTAAGCATACAGATCCATGAATTCCTCATCGCTAAATCTGTTAGCTGATCAATAATTCAGTCTCGATCCAATCTCACCTGCATCTCTGCGGCCCTCGCATCAACAAGGCAGACGTCCTTGAGCCGAGCACGTGTGCAAGCGCATTGGAGCGTGTTTTGTGTCTGCCTCATGTTCCCCGTAGGCGCGCTGGTGTATCAAAGGAAGCGATCTCGTTACCAGGTACGGGACGCGTGGAGCCGCCAATCTAACTGTTGTGATTAGTGGAGCTGGTTGAAGGGGGTCTGGACCCCTGCTGACGGCGACCGTCTCATCTCTTTCCAGCACCGAGCGGGGAGTTGTTTCCTCCAGTGATGACCGCACGGAGTCACGGTCGCAGGACAAGGGCACGGACACCCCCGCTTCATATCAAACCGGTGCTCTCTTCTCATCTGCATCCACACGTGTCCAGTGGTTTTATCAAAAGCCAGGCATGTTTTTATTTACATCAAGTACTTTCCGAATGTCCCCTATGTCATTCGGCCTCAAAAACCAGTGCTGTTCTCCTCCTGAACACTTTATCTTATCGTTAGCAGAAGCCTCTTTCTGTGTCTCTCACTTAGAGGCCAATAAAGGAAGGCTTGAGGCTGAACTTCAGACTCCAGCCAATACTAACTCTCTCACTAACTCTTTGAACATCATCTGCCTGCTGACTCCATTAGAGACCTCATACTGACGATGCCAATCTCTGCTTCAGTTTACTCAAAAACGAGAAATATAAAGCCCTTGAATTTTGGTAAACTTTCTCCATTTTTATTAGTTGTGCTGCTTTAACAAGAATCACAAACTTTAATATTTAAAAGGCTCCAGGCTGTTTGTGTTACAGATATAAATGAAACCTCAAATCATGTTGCATTTTTTTTTTTTTTGTCTTTGTATTCAATTTTTGAAATTATCATTATTTATTATAACATTTTTTAGAAAATGATTAAGAAAATCTAATTTTTTCCTGATTTTCTTTTATTTTTTAATTTCTTTTTCTTATATCTTAATTTTGTCTGTTCGGACTGCTGTCACTTTTGGTAGCACATTCATATTGATCGTTATGATTCAAACTTGTGTAGGTTTTTCATGAATGAGACTTGAGTGATTCAGTATTTGAATCATTGACTATGTTTACATGTGCACCAATAATGAAAATATCGCAACGAATAAATGAATATCGCAATGCTGGTGTTGCGCCGAATTTCGACCCCCCCTTTTGTTTATTGTGATCTAAAATCGGCGTACACCACCTAGTTGAATGCGATTATGGTTACCAAGATTATGAACTTAATCGTACTCGGTCGAAGTATTGCATATATAGGGCCCTATGATTTCCGCCATGCAGAAAATGCGGACGGAATCCAGTCATAAAAACGGAATTTAGTATATAACACGGAATGTCATGGAATTTGTCAAATTTTGATGAATGAATTAAAAGTAGGGCTGTAAAATGATTAAAAGTTTACCTAATATAGAGTTTGCCTAATATATGTGTGAGTACTGTGTGTAATTAATATGTATATAGAAATACACACAAATTAATGTATATATTTTAAGAGAAATATGTTATGTACAAAATATTTTTATTTATATATAATATAAATTATATAAAAATATAAATATTCTTGTAAATATTTCTCAAATAATAATTACACACAGTACACTCACATATATTAGGCAAACTCAAACTTTTATTTTGTATGCGATTAATCGCGATTAATCGTTTGACAGGTCATATCTAAACACATTTGTTGTTAAAGTAAAAAACGGGAAAGAGTGGCATATGTTTGAAAGTTTGTTTCTGTCTTTGAGTAAGCGATAAAAAAAATAAATAATTGTAAATGGAAGTTTAAAATAAGAAATAAAGTCATGTTTTAATTCATGTATAAAGTCACAATTATGGGAAACAAAATTACTGTTTGTATGAGTTTCCATACATATGCAGTGTTTTAATAAATTCATTAACCCCCCTCCCCACCTATGCTATAAATACCATTCAAAAAAGAGGCTTTTGGAATGCTAAGGGGTTAATAAACCAAAGAACCTTTTTTTCACTAAAGAATCTTTTTGTGGTATGGAAAGTTTCCATGGATGTTAAAGGTTTTTTAAAGAACCATCAATGCCAATAAACAACCTTTATTTTTAAGAATGTAAATTGATTTGAGTTTGATATGCAAAATAAATGGGACTTTAGTGATCAAACATATGATTCGACCTTGAAAAACCCCCAAAATATGCCATTCCCATACCTAAAATACATATTGTACAGTCAGTGAACCTACTATATCGTAGTGATCACAAAACTTAACATCTAGCAAAAGTTTATCATTGGTAGAATATAAAATATTTCAATTCAAGTATTTCAGTCACATATAATTTATACAGTATGTCAAACTGTTAACCCATAGGGGAAAAAACAACCAGAGGCAACAGTTGTTGTAGTCCAATTACTTGTGAAAACCTTGGACTTGGCAACCCTGTAGTAAAGTGTCCATCGAATACATTTCAGAATATACATCCAGGTATTTTCCACCTAGTTTGTTCTAATGATGCAATATTACTCTACTCATTTGATGTAGTGATTTTAGCATACTTCATAGTAGGGAAGTTGGCATATTTGAACGTGGGGTCAGTTTATAGTGCATTAAAGTTTTATTTAAGAGATTTTAAGTGAATTCTTTGAGGTGGATCTTTTGTCATTGTTTGAGAGAACAGTATTTCATTTACTCGTCACGTCACCTCCAATAAGGACTCTTGGGAACAGAGACAATTTGTTACAAATTTAACAATTGCTTTTAAAGGACAAGCCATCGCCTCCAGTTGTCATGACCCATTTGGCACGATAATCAGCGCTTTAATTAACAAAGTCAGTTTGGAATATCAATTAGACCAGTTTTTGTCAGCGTACGTGTCCTACTCCTACCTGAAATAGCGATTTGTGTTTCGTTCCTGGCTGGTGATAATTTGTAGCTGTGGGCCAATAAATCAGATTATTTCTTCTCATATTAATGCGGCGAACACGCCTCTCTCGTTTACAACAATATTGCCTCTTTAATGAGAGGTGAGGGTGAAAGTCTGCCTGAATCCCGGCTTGTTTTTTTGCTCTTGTTGCATTTGCAATGAATTTTTGCCGTGAGGAACAGTTAGATGTGAGCTAGTAGGAATGCCAAACATCTCCATGAAAACACCTCAACCTGGTCTGGCATCTCTGTCTCTCCTGTCATCCTCAGTACATGTTAGGTCTGTTTCACACTACACTGCCATGACACATGCACGGACAGTGTTCCTCAGGAAACCACATTTGTTTTTGTTGCTTATATGAAGGCGCAATCAGAATCTGGACGTTGGAAAATTGGAACAGCTGTCATTCAAGAATTTCCGCACTTCCCGTGTTTCCTTATTAAATATTTTGGATAATTCAGCTAGCAGACTTCTCTTGCCTCGGCTTAACATTTTTTCATATCCATTGCATGGAATTCCACACATTTTCCTCCACAAATCAATGCTGCAGATTTTGTCTGGGCTTGCATGTCGATAATGGATTCTGTGGACATTTTTCACATTTTCTACACTGATTTATTTTTTTTATGTGTAGTCAAATGTGCTAATTGGAGCTAAGATTACTACATGTTTGTTTTTAGAAAGCATATTGGCAAATAAAAAATGTTAAAAATGAATATATCATTTTAAGAGCCCGTCCACATGGAGACGCGTTTAGCTGTATATGTAAAAATTTTGTAACGTTTCGTCCAGACAGATCCGGCATTTTTGGAGCCTGAAACCGCTATTTAAAAAAAAAAAAAAAAAAAAACTGGGTCCCAGAGTGGATAAATCTAAAAATGACACCCTTGTGTTTTCGTGTGTTCAGCCAATCCGTTCAGTGGTTTCTTGTGTACGCACACATTTCTTGAACTGGTAGAGTTAATTCGGATTTGTGTTCTAGAGTAAACAAACACGCAGTTGGCTTTTTTAACTGGTAGGCAGGACTTCCTTCATGGCACCATCTTGTTTTGATATGCGGTGTTCCTTATTTGCTCCTTGAAGAGCATAAAACTAAAAAACACAAGTTTCATGCTTCTCCAGACTGCATCCTTTTCTTGTCCTTCTTTGTGAACTTGTGGTTTCTCAACTTCCTCATTTTCCAATGTTGAATGTTAGAGTATGTCTACATAGTACATCCGTCACTTTTACTTCAAAAGAGGAAAATAAAAAATCCTGTTTTTCTTGAAATCCTTTAAATCTGCTCAGGTGGATTTTTTTTGGGCAAGTATCATGCTCCAAACAGGGCCAACTCGCCCTAAACCACACAAACCGTGGGAAAGTGGAGAGGAAGTTCTTGTATTTTCATTATAAATGTTATTACGGTAGAAAGCGGAGTCATTATTATTAGGCATCTGTGAATTGAATGTGTTCTGTTGGGGCATGATGATCAAATGCTGATTCATTCAGAGAATTAAGTAGTTAGACGGTGAAGTTAATTATGGCCACTGCAGAAATTACAAACTGACCTTTGTATTAAAATGAAGATCTCAGGAGGGAAAAATGCATTTAAATAGTCATTTAAAACAGGTGAAATACCATTATATAAAAAAATCACAATTTAAGAGTGAAGTTTGTAATTGTGCAGCATCAAATGAACTTGAATGACTTGGCGAAAACAGAATGTGATAAAAGTATGTCCAAATTCACAGCAAAAACCCCAGTTAAATCAACTCTGTTCAGAGTACATGGTCCCTTTCTATATGGTGTTAAAGTAAAACTGAAGCAGAGTTAAAGTTAATGAGATAATTAAGTGATTAATTAAGTTATGATTGAGCATTAGTGATGAACGCCTGCTGTTAACAAGCAGAATCACTGAAGAGAAAGACAAGAAGTACAACTGACTTCAGCCACAGTCTTGTATGAAATCAACTGAAGATAAAAGACATTAAATCTCTCAAGATCTGATTAAACAACTCCACAAACAGCATATTATCTCATTAACTTTAACTCTGCTTCAGTGTTATTTTAACTCTATGTAGAGAGGGACCATATGTTCTCTGAGCAGAGTTGATTTAACTGACAACATGGCGAATGAAGTATGTCTGAATTACATTCATGCTACACACACTCATACTATATAGAACATACTTTTTTAGCCGTCATGAAGTAATTACTTATTCACAATAAGTACCTACTCGAGAGTTTGCGATTTCAACCGCAGCCTCTGTCTTCCACTGTTTGATCACACAGGTAGCGCTGCCCAAAACTCGCTCCATTGGTTGAGCCAATATTTGACATCCGCCACAGTCATAGTGCTTAATCAAACAGATCGCTGCTTAAACAGATTCCTGAATTACATCTAACTGAATTCTCAGGTCATTCATGTTTGCAATTGCTTTACAGTGTCAACATCACCTCGTATAGCGCTTGTACCATGTTGAAACTTTGAAATTGAAATTTGACGATTTTAAAAATGTCTGCATCCACAATACAATTTCTACACTGTAAAAGTATTGCAAATAAAACCAATTATTGGACTACATTTTACAAGAAAATACTATTTCAGTTTTTCTATTCCAAAATGTCATGTTTAGTTCAATGTGTTATTTCTTTGTTTGTGCACAATTTTTTGAGTGAAAATTATTTCTTCACAAACCTTTTTTTTTTTTTTTTAAATGTGACATTTTAAGATTAAGAATGCAAGCCATAATTTTTATGATGCTGATCTGATGATTGCACACACATATGACTTTTAAAATGCATTGTGATGCTTTCCGGGTGACATGCTTTTTAAACATTTAATATATATTTGCTTACTGGGATGCATTTGCGATAGATTGAAGCTCATTTTAGCAGATCTATGACATGAATGTCTCAATACTTCAAGCTTAAGTGTGTATTTTTGTGCCAATTGCACATTGCATTCAGTTTCCAAACAGGTTTCCCAAGCATCTCTTATTGGTTGGACAAACAGATAGCCATGATCTAAATTGGGTATGTTGAAGCAGGGTTTTTGAAGGCACCACAGTGTGTGCACTCTTCAAAAATCGCTTACTTGTAGTTGTTTCTACAGGTTTAAATGGTATTTTAGTTTTTGACCATCCAAAAAATGGCACACTTCACCTTTAACTTGCAGAATGATTTAGCTGCAAATCCTGAAGCAGCTCCGAGACGAGCAGATCTTTACCTGTTTGTCTCCAGACGCAGAAGAACGTGTTCGCTGTACTGGGATTACATGCCATCAGTCATGGCAACATTTCGACAGGCTGCCAGGGACGGCCGCTGCCACCTGCCACAAAGTTAAAACTTCCAAATCCCTCTAAAGAAAAGCACGAGTACAATGTGTTTAGCTTGTGCAGAAATCATTTCAGTCAGGACAAGAATCGCTTTTCCAGACGCCTGGGCACTGAACCATGTCGACAGGCCCTGACATTTCTATATGTTTTTATAATACCATCAACAGGATTAGAGTGCTGCGTTTTTTCTGCCACCTTGCATGTAGCACCATGTCTGTGACGTGAGCGTTTCCGTTTTAATTAACAATGCTCCTGTTTAGACAGCGTTGTTGATTCTAACAGTATTGTCACCTCGATAGGGTCTCTGTTGAAATGTTACAATGACATTCAACAGATGTTTTTGCATATTTATCAGATGTTTTTAATGCATATATGGTGCTTAAAATAGAAGTTGATGCTTTCCAGATGTTGAGCTCCTTAACAGACATTTTTAATCAGTAGTTTTAATTAAGATCTTAAAACAAGATGATTAACTTGACAAGTGTATGCGATGGATAAAAGCTACGTTTTTTTCATATTTTCACATAAATTTCTCACAAATAACGGTTTGCATTAATATTTTTTTGAGTTATGACAACTTTGAGTGAATTTACGTTCAAACAATAAGCTACATTGAGTTAGAGGAACTTAATTTGTAGCATAAACGCACATTTTTAAGTTGATTACTCAAAAAAATTAAGTCGCTTCAACTACCAGAGTTATAGCCCTGGAACCCATTAGCACTGTTAGCATGTTAGCAAAATAGCCATGCTAGCATAACTTATTTAACGTATATTTAATGAACAAATAAGATATTACTTGTCACTGGCATTAGCACAGTCATTGAGTCAATGTAGTCTCTATTAATGTCAAACATAACCGCATTAAACACTGACAAGTCTTTACGTTCATTTAAACAAATAAATTAAAGGTGCAATAAGTAAGAATTTTGCAGTAAAATATCCAAAAACCACTAGGCCATATATTTTGTTCACTTGAGTACTTAAAACATCCTAAATGTTTCCAACTATTTGTAAACCGAGAGAAAATTGCAATTTTAACCAAGGCGGTTAAAATTGAGGAGTCTCCTGTCAATTCCGTCATACCCTCGTTACCCTCGGTTTCCGGTTTTATTTTGTAGAAACCATGGAAACACCAAAGACGCTTTAATATTTACAAGTTTTAATAGTTAAGGGAATAACTGTTTTGATATATTTATAGACAGAAAACTAATTGTTGTTATAAAGCTCAACATGTTTATTCTTATTGTTTAAATCAAATTTTAAGTAGTAGTTAACATGATTTCTTCCCGAGTCCTATCCCAATTCTTTCCCACTGGCCGTTGAGGTGAAGACCACATGTCCCAAGATTCCGCGCTCAAACTTGGCCTCATCAAGCTACACCTTTATTTTGAAGCGACCTCTAGCAGACAGAAAATCTTACATAGTGCACCTTTAACACTTAATTTATTCTCCTTATCCAGTCATATGCAAAGCATGCTGGGAACTAGAAATCCATTGCCTAATTTATCAAGACAATTTCATTAAGTTACTACAACCTAATTAAAAAAAAAAAAAGCCAATGAACACAGAAATTTGAGTTTAAATTACAGACGTTATTAAGTTGATACAATGATCAACATTATTATGTCAACAGAACTCTGCAAAATAATGTTTGCAACTTAAAAGGTTTAATTAAAACAATAAATTATAATTTTTAACTTGCAACCATGCATTTATTTAAGTTGTGGTAACAGGTCCGCTGAATTACGTTTTAGAGTGAACGTTATAATAGATTTCAAGTTCATTTCTATTGTTTGTTCTCTATAGCTCGACAATAGCTAAGGGGTCAGAGCTTAGCAAAGTTCATTTTGATTTAATAATGGCCCTAACTGTTTTCCAACAGGTTTCCCAAAATGTTTTCATCAATCAAGGTGTTGTGAAGTGCATCACATACCTGCAGTTTCTCGTTGATTATAAAGTAATCCGTCTGGTTTTGCCACCTCACGTTGGCTTGCATCGTCCGCTCTCATTGTAGATGAATTGTAACCGTGACCTCCACAGATGATTTACACAGCAAGACCACTAACCCCCCTCCGTCTGTCTGTCTCTAGAGGTGCTGCCCCATTACCTGAGGGTATCCGTGAGCTTTCCGGACAAACGATTAGTCGCATTAGTCTCGTGGCACGGCGGATCTTTCATGGGCTCAGGGATATCAGAGTATTTCCTGCACTGCTTAATGAGGTGTGCGTTTCTGTGTGTGTATGTGTGTGTGTGTTTGGACTCTTCATAATACATTACATTTCTGACATTAAAAATGAATGCCGGCCCTTTATCTCTCTGGTAATATCATGCCGTGAGAGGATGTTGTGTAAACCAGACGCCACACAGAGATGTTATTATGGGACCTTTCCTCAACAATAACAAAATAACATACAAAAATAAGATGCTTGAAACCAATGTGATATGATTTTCATTTTCAGGTTGGTGTGTGTGTGTGTGTGTGTGTGTGTGTGTGTGGGTGGCTCAATCCCAGTTTGCATTCTTTATAGTATGCAAGTTTAGGATTAGTGTGTCCCCAATCATTTGTATGCGTTCAGGGCTAGAATTACTAGGGTTTACATTTAATCTCAATATTTTTCATTCTTTTGATGATCATCTCAATTTTGATTAATCTCAATCTTTTTGTATTTGTGCTGAAAAAATGCTTAAAAGAGGGTTTTTGGTTACAATCAAGAAGTAAAACAGCTGTAAAACTCTTTTTTCTCTTTTTTTTTTTTTTTTTACACCTTTTCCTCTAAATGAACTGGAAGATCCTATTTATTGATATTATGATATATATAATAATTTTTTCTATGTCTGTGTACAATAATAAATGGCAATATTTTTAATTAAAACTAAGTGACATTGTGAAGCTATATAGCATTTATTTTTTTTACTTTAATACATTTTTTACTTTAATTTATATCAGAGGTCACGTTAACCGAAAATAACACTTTTCTGAGTTATGTGACATTGTTTACAAGCTGTTTTATTGACGTCTTTCCGCGGTTGAAACACTGATTGAGCGTTTACATGAAAGACTTGATACAGATTTTGGTAAGTTATACTGTATCTTTCAACATATTTTCTGATCATTCATGTTTATTTCGTTCTGTAACGTAACAAAGAGGAAGGGATGATTGCGTTCACTTTCGCTCTGTTCGCTTGAACTGAGGCGCCACATAGAGAGCTCCAAAAGGGTATTTATTGTTTGAATTTTGTGATAAATGGACAGAATTTGAAAGCTGAGACATTGTTTCAGATCAAAATTAACAAAGCACAAAGCTTATTGCGATGTATTTGACAAATTTTATGATGAAACCTGATATTTCTTAAATATATACATGTATGTGTGTGTATTTATATATACATAATATTTATACACAGAACAAACAGACATATATTATATAAAGACAGACTCTTATTTTGTACACAATATTCACGATTATCGTTGGAACAGCCCATATATATATATATATATATATGAAGTATTGATTCAGTTTGATTCACGCTCTGAACAACTGATTTGAAACAAAAGATTTGTAAAGTTTGAAGCTTCATGAAACCGTCTTGAAATCGTCCACCACTAGATATTGTTGAATTAAGTCATTATTGTTGATCCACTGTAATCACATGAACTGTTTTAAATATGTCTTTAGTAGCTTTCTGGGCAATGAAAGTGTTAATTGTCTTGCTGGCAATGCAGGCCTCACTGAGCCAACAGATTTTATCAAAAATATCTTAATTTGTGTTCGAAGATGAACGAAGGTCTTACGGGTGTGGAACAACATCATGGGTGAGTAATTAATGACAGAAATTTCATTTTTGGGTGAATTAATCCTGTAATTAAATTGTTGCCAATCACACTAAGCCATATCACAACATCAGTTTTATTTCGATATATCGCGCAGCCCTAATATGAATCCAACCAGCACTGTCATACTTTTCACACTTGGTAGAAATATGCGAAATGTGGTTCATCCACTGTGTTTGTGTTGAGCTGTAATTAGTTTTTAGTTGCTTCGAGATTGATGGAATCGCCATCCGTAGACAACAGACATGTCCTCAAGTGCTGTGACTTCACATTATCATCTGTTTCTAATCTTCTCAATTAAAGATATCAAAACAAAGTTTCAGCTCCGTGTCGCTGACCTCCGCTTATGAGGGGCCGTATAGGCCATAATTATTGAAAAGTCTCTTACAAACACTAGTGAAATGAAAAGCATTGATCAATGTAATTGAAATTCATTCATACTGCTGAACATACTACTGCTATTACTGAAAAAGCCTCTTACAAACACTAGTGAAATGAAAAGCATTGATCAATATAATTGAAATTCATTCATACTGCTGAACATACTACTGCTATTACTGAAAAAGCCTCTTACAAACACTAGTGAAAACATTACTGAAATGAGAACAGACTTTTTTAGTAGTTGATGGGAGATTTCACTTGAAAAGGAAGCTGTGGCCGCACTTCTCATGCTCCAGATTAAACGGAAGTACCACAGCTTCCTTTTCAAGTGAAATTAGCTCTCATCATTAATGAAATCCATTTTAATTTCAGTATTTCAGTGAGACTGATCAGTGTTTTCACTAGTGTTTGTAAGAGGCATTTTTCAGTAATGCATATGAATTTTACTTACATTGATCAGTGTTTTTCGTTTCACTAGTGTTTGTAAGAGACTTTTCAGTTATGCATATGAATGAATTTCACTATGGTTGATTAATGTTTTTCGTTTAACTAGTGTTTGTAAGAGGTTTTTCAACAATTATGGCCTATACGGCCCCTCATATCTGCTCTCTCTTTGTTTTGATCGGTTTCTGGCGTGGTTGCGCGTCTTCAGAGCTCTGGCTGAACAGGCAGGTTAGTAATCAGGTCAAACTCTTCAGCTGTGATCCAATGCAAACGGACAGCCGCCTGGTTCTTCACCATCTACGTCCTCTTCTGGGAGATGCTGGCTTGCCGTTATCTGACCACTTTTATTTGTCAAACGCCCCCAGATCTCACCTGCCACCTGAGCCCCTCGACGCTCGAACAATACAGGTCAGCTGATGCTAGTGGACGCTGTCGTGTGTGAGAGGGAGGTGTGTAATTTCGTTTCTTGCACACATAATTGAGAAAGCGAGCAGCGTTAGACCCATTTTGAGGGTGTAGAGTTTATAAAATCAAGAGGGAATACAATGAATTAGTGGTGTTTCAGTTAGTTCCTTAGTTCAGGAACGACAAAAAAGTTGCTGTTTGGATTTAAACGGACTCAAATGCTTAAGAGTCTATGAATGGATCATTATTGCTGTGATTATTATGTTTCTAGCATGTTATATTTTTGGGAACATATCTTCTATTTCTAATTGATGGAGTGTGTAGCTTTTTATGTCTTAAACAGCCATGTAGGAAGACCCATCATGGCCATATTCCAGGATGACAATGCCAAGATGCATCAGGCTCAAATTGTGAAAGATTTGGGAGGGAGCATGAAGAATCATTTTCACACATGAATTGGCACCTCTGAGCCCAGGCCTTGAATTCACTGAAAGTCTTTGGGTTGTGCTGGAGGAGACTTTACAGAGTGCTCACCTCTTGCATTGTCAATATCTTAATATCTTAAAATTGATGCACCTCTTACTTCCATCAAGAGGTGCCAAACAAATAACATGCTAGAAACATGATAATCACTGCAATAATTATCCAGTCATAGACTCTTAAAGGATCAGAATTAAAATTTCAAGTCATCCAAGATGTTTGTCTTTCTTTCTTCAGTCGAAAAGAAATTATTTTTCTCCATATAGTGGACTTCAACAGTTACCAATGGGTTGAAAGGGGCTCTACATGATCCCAGACGAGGAATAAGGGTCTTATCTAGCAAAAAAAAAAAAAAAAAATTATATACTTTTTAACCACAAATGCTTATCTTGCACTAGCTCTGTGATGCACCACGCATTGCATAATCATGTTGGAAAGGTCACGTGTGACATAGGCGGAAGTACTATGTCACACCATCTCCATCTCCATTTCTCCAACTTGAAAATCATCCGACATCGTTGTTTTACCTTTTTTTTGTAAAAGTCGTTTGACTTAGTCTTTGCACGTTCGCTTTGTTCAGGAACTTTTAATTCTGAAGTGAACTAATCCTTTAAGTATTTGCCTATTTTAAAATCAAACAGTGGCTTTTTTTGGCCGGGCAGTATATATTTATGTATTGCCAATTCCATTTAGTTGTGTTTGTCCAGTTGAATACATCTATTCTAGTGTTTAAGTTTAAGTGCCCTTAAATGTTTCTGTTCCAAGTGGTGTCCTGTTCATTTTAGGATTCTGAAGGCGTCACATGTCATCGCCTTGACTTCCTGTCCTCTTCACACTTATACCTGGAGGCATTTTCAGGTTCACACAATCCCTTTTTTCCATGTGATACTTCCTACAATGTGATTTGTTCTGTGCCATCAAGGTCTCATTTTTACACGCTCTTTTGTTTGTGACAATGCGTTGGATCTCACCATTTTCCAATTTACCATGTGGGTTTTGGGGCAAAGTTTGACCAGATTGAAATGCACAAAGGCCTGTGGGGAAAAAACAAGCAAACAGAACAAACCATCATCGCTTTAGGTCGGTCATTGTCGTCTGAAAACCCGCGTTTCTCGTTTATTTCTCACTCGCTCCTGCTATTGTGCGTTTTCTCATCTTTGGGTTTGTATCTGGCTGGAAATTGATAAGCCAGAATCCCTGACAATCCAAAAGGCTTTGTGTGTAAGTGTGCGTGTGTGTGAGGAGGGGATACGAGCGGCATTTTTGTTTATCTTGCTCGCCTTTTCCAGATGGCGCTCAGCAGAAAGAATCCACTTCTTGACATGCTCTCGTTCTCTCCCTCATTATTGGCTGGCTGTGGGCTCTTGTAAAAAACCGGGCAAGTTTTCGGGGCCAGACTTCAACGCAGAGAGGGGTAGAAGGTGTTTCTCGCCAAGAGGAGTGAAAGCACAGGATGTTTGGGTTTAAGTGTGTCTATAAACATTCTCAACCTCTTTATTTTCAGTCGAGTGGCTTGCGATCCATTACTAGTAATGGATATTTACACGTTTTAATACATAAGTGATACCGCAATCCTTTTACAACAATCTTGAGCCAATAAATCAATAGCCTGATTTATTCAAAACAACCCAGAATCATTTGTGCCATAAGTGTGCAGGCATTTGTTTTGAAATGGCAGCTTTCATGCGACAGGCCTGAACTGCATGATACCTCCTAGCGGATGTTTATTTTGAACAAACACCGTTGCCTACAGCAAATCTGCTTCACCATTGGCGGTAATCACGGTCTATTTTTGAACAATGCTTTAGAGCAGACATGCTCCTGGAGATCTACCTTCCTGCAGAGTTCAGATCTGGCTGTAATCAAACACACCTGAACTAGCTAATCAACGGCGGCGGCTTAATTTGCATACTTGCACTAAAAGTAAGTACATACTTTTGAGTGTGTTGTAAGACCGTACACCAGTATTGGGACACAATGTCAGATGACTTTATATATCTCAAGTAGGATTAGCTAAATGACCTTATCGCATATTGTTTCCACTTGCATGTGAATGTTTGCATTAGCTAGATGACCTTATCAGTAGGGATGTCCCGATCACGTTTTTTTGCCCTCGAGTCCGAGTCCGAGTCATTTGATTTTGAGTATCTACTGATACCGAGTCCCGATCCGATACTTCTATAAAGAATAAAGAAGAGCGAAAAAACAGATCCAGGAACAGTGCTTTTCAGGTTTTTCAGGTATCTGACAGTCGTTTTCACGTACAGAAAATGGATAAAGTAATCAAATATAAAATATCACTGCATCTTTACTGTATAAAATAAATAAAGATTAATCATTATTGAAGTTACAAAAACTATTCAGTCAAGAGCAGTAAGTGATTTCTTTGTTATTTGTTGTTTTATTTAACATTAAAAACAGGCAGCAGGAAAAGTTTTTCTCCCTTTAAGACATGCACAATCCAGTATACCTATACTGTTCCACATGCGCTGTCTTTCTCGACTTATATACGTTCACTTAAGACATAACCGACTATGTTTGCTAGGATACTCGCTAGGACGGGCATTTTTAAATAATTTTTGTATGAATTTGTCCGCTGAAGCGCAAGACGTGAAAGAGAACTCAGTATTTGCGCGCTGACTGGAATAAGCGTGTGCGCGCTTCGGATGAGCGCACACAAATCTTCTCACAGCGCGTGCGAGTTCTCTTTCGCGACTTGTTCTTGAAGGTTTAAATCAGCAAGGTTTAAATGAGTTAGTTTAAACACAGTCAGCAACGTGTGCTGTTCAGGTCTCACCTGTATCGACACCCGGGTGATGATGGCTTAAATGACTGGACATTAGAGCAGACGGCACTTGCAGTTAACAGTTTACAAAGAGTGACTGTTTTGTCCACGCTTTCTGATTATCGTTGTTGTAACGTTTTGAGCATCCATCGAATGAAACGTAGCTACATTATTTAAACTCTGTCTGTTTTCCACGTTGCTATTTTAAACAAACCATACGGTACGGTTCGATTTTTTTTTACCGAAAACCGTTGCACCCCTAATATATATATATCCGAGTCCTGATCGGGAGGTAACGTCCGATTCCGATCGAGTCTGAAACCACGTGATCGGGCCCGATTTCCGATCACATGATCGGATCTAATTCAGAGGCTGCATCCTTCGAAGGACTCGGACTTTAAAGTCCACGAAGGCCATGAAACCAAAATTGTAGTTTTTTGGCTTTTAGTATGAATATGTTAGCCTTACTGTTATCTAGTTAGCTGCTAGCTAGTGTGCTCCAAAAGAATGACAAAATTCGTATTCGTTCAAAATTTAGTCTCTCACTTCCGCCAATATGGACTTCAGCTTCTCATCAGATTTTCTGTCCAATCAAATGCTCTCTGGAATCTAAAGCGCCCCGCCCCCTATATTAATAGATGCTGAAGCTGCGGTTAAAATCTGTCACTTGTTCACACATTTACTATTTTCTACATGGTGCACTATATATGGGATAGGGAACAATTAAGATATGCTTTCCATTGGGGAGAAAGAAGTCTGGTTTCATGTTAGTGTCGCACAAACCACTGCAGTTTGTGTTCTGGTCTAGAGACACGATAGCACAGAGCAGATCATATCCATGAGTCGGCACAGACCATAAAACGTATCGGATTTGAATTCTACTCAGAATGCTATATTTTAAAGCGAAATGGAGGAGATTTGGAGGTTTGAGTTTAGGAGGAAACTGAGGCTTTACCAAGCTCAACAGCTCCGGCCGAGCTGTGATATAAAGAAACGCTATTGGCTATTTTAAAAAGGGGGGAAAGCTGTTTGAGAAGTCCTGCCCTGTCTTCCTGTTTCAGTGGAAATTACGTCAACACATTAAATAATGCTGTGCGATCCAAGGCACTTCAGTGGGCCTCTAAATGGGATGCTATGCCCAGCAACTGTGACAGCTGCTGTTGATGAGTGGTTGTGATGTTTGTACTAAAATGATATTCAACTGCTTAAAAACAAAACGGGGTTCACAAAATGTCTAAATATGTTCACCATGGTCTGTTTTTGTACATAATAGAGTATGAACTGTCTATAAAATCCCTTTTTGGTAAGATATGTCAACATTTGTACAGCTTTAAAGTGTTTTTTCTTTTTCTTTTTAAACATTTGTATCGTTAGATATTTGAGCAAGTTGAAGCCCAATACATTTAATATCAAGTGTAATCTGACAGTTTATCTCAAGAAATCCAGTCAACACTGGCTCGCAATGAATCTTGGGATAGGCTAGGCTGTGGGGGTCCAAAAGTACTGTAATCTTAATCAAAAGTTTGATATGACAGAAATCTAGTATTTATTTAAAATAATACTTTTATTTATGGTACAACTGTTAAATTTCAATACTAATATTTACATTTTAATTTCTTCATTTACAGACATTAAAGAGTATATGAAATATGTGCATAAAAACTTTTAACGTGCTCGCTTCAGTCAGGATGTGAACTGTAATCCGTGCTACAAGTGTTGTTAAACGCGGTTGTTAAACGCGGTGTCCAATGCAGAAAACGCTCTCAGAACAGACCTGAAACAGTCTTTCGTGACATTTCTATTTCTATTTCTATTTAATGTTGGTATATCGTGCAGCCCGATCCACAAATGGGTCGCGACCCACAGTTTAAAAACCCCTGAGCTAAATGATCTTATCGCATATTCTTTGCGCTTACATGTGAACTTTATCGTTAACAAAGTGATCTTATTGCATATTAATCTGTTTGCATTTGAATTGTAGCATTAGCTAAATTACCTTATGGATGTGTTCGTTAGCGTTAGTTAAATTGCATATTGTCTCCATTTGCATGCAAACATTAGTATAAGTTAAATGATATTATCACATATTGTTTCTTTTTGCATTAGTTAAATTCATTACCATAAAATTTTACTTTGCATTTAGGTTTGTATATTAAAGGTGCCCTAGATTCAAAAATTGAATTTACGTCAGCATAGTTAAATAACAAGAGTTCAGTAGGGCTGCACGATTAATCGCATGAGACTATTCTATATATCTATAAGGCGATTCTTCTGCGATTATGAACGCGTTATTGCGTAGCTTGTCCGCGAACTACGGCTCTGTATATTAAGTGCCGCTCCATTTGAAAGCAGGTGATGGACATTTACCGCTAATCACAGAACCGGCTTTACTGATGAGACACGCATGACAATCTCATGGGATTAATCGTGCAGCCCTAGAGTTCAGTACATGGAAATTACATATGCTGCGTCCGAAATCGCATACTTCCCTACTATATAGTATGCGAAAAACAGTATGCGAGGCGAGTAGTATGTCCGAATTCATAGTATTCGAAAAACAGTAGGCGAGAAGTACCCGGATGACCTACTGCTTCCGCCCGAATTCTGTAGTAGGCATTCGATGGACGCTGCGCTATCCTGTGATGCCACAGGAGAGATGATTCTTCATAATTCAAAAATGGCGGAAAGCGGCGATATGCAGCTCATTCAAGTCCTTCAGAACCTCAGGGAAAAACTGTTTATTGTGGTTAAATTGCACTTGTTTAACATAATGTAAGTAAACGGCTGACTTATTGAAAGTTTAAACAATGTAATGAGAAGATTAAGAGTCGGTTGTAAAAAGATGTTTAATCATTATTACTGACAGCACATCAAGCTAACCAACAGGTCGAGATAACGTTACATCCGCTTGTTAACACTGTTTTATTTAACGGAGACGTTCGTTGTTAAGCAGTTTAATGAGATTAGAAAACTTAACGGACAGCAACATTCAGGCAGCAGTAGTTTATAGGGCTCACAGTTTGTAGTTTTTTTTTTTTTTTTTAGAATATGTATATTATTATCATTGTATTTATTTGTATATATTGTATATAATATTTAGGCCATGTTGTGCATTTCTCTCGCCCTCTCTGTCTATCTACACACTATTTATATATAATGTATTCAAGTTTGTTTATTGATTCATGTCTTTTGTTTCTCGTGTATTTTTATATGCATTCATTTTAACAATAAATTGCTTAATTTCGTTGCTTCAAATCAGCCTCTGTCGTGATATTCACAGATGTATTTTTATTCTGAGGTAAAATTTCCTAGCTAAATAGGTGATTATACTTTGACATATTTAAATTTGCGCGCTGTTGTGACGACGCATGACAAGTGACAACATTAACATGGCGGATGTAGTACGTCCGAATTTTATTCATACTACCCATATTCATACTATATAGAACGTACTGTTTTAACGGTCGGGAAGTACGTTCAAATTCAAATGTAGTACCTACTCATGTAGTATGCGATTTCGGACGCAGCCATAGTGAGTCTCAAACTCCACTGTTTCCTCCTCCTTATATAAATCTCATTTGTTTAAACGACCTCCGAAGAACAGGCGAATCTCAACATAACACCGACTGTTACGTAACAGTCGGGGTGTACGCCCCCAATATTTGCATATGCAAGCCCATGTTCAAGGCATTAGACAAGGGCAGAATGTCTGGATCTGTGCACAGCTGAATCATCAGACTAGGTAAGCAAGCAATGACAATAGCGAAAAATGGCAGATGGAGCAATAATAACTGACATGATCCATGATAACATGATATTTTTAGTGATATTTGGAAATTGTCTTTCTAAATGTTTCGTTAGCATGTTGCTAATGTACTGTTAAATGTGGTTAAAGTTACCATCATTTCTTACTGTATTCACGGAGACAAGAGAGCCGTCGCTATTTTCATTATTAAACACTTGCAGTCTGTATAATTCATAAACACAACTTCATTCTTTATAAATCTCTCCAACAGTGTAGCATTAGCCATTAGCCACGGAGCACAGCCTCAAACTCATTCAGAATCAAATGTAAACATCCAAATAAATACTATACTCACAGGAATTGATGTATGCATAGTGAACACTTTGTAAGGATCCATTTTGAGGGTTATATTAGCTGTGTGAACTTTGCATTTGCTGTTTAAGGCTGTCGTGAGCTCGCGGGAGCGGGGGAGCGGGAGATTTAAAGGGGCCGCATGCTTAATCGGTGCATATATAATAATGGCTCAAAATAGGCAGTTAAAAAAATTAATTAAAAAAAATCTATGGGGTATTTTGATCTGAAACTTCACAGACACGTTCAGTAGACACCTTAGACTTATATTACATCTTTTGAAAAGACACCTCTAGGGCACCTTTTAACAAATTGCATGTGCAAACTAGCTTGGTGATTAGCATAAAATGAATTTAAAACTTGATACACTGGGTATCGCATCCAGAAAATTAGCATATCATGCACAGTATATACTGCAGAAATGGTAAAAGTAGTGTACTGTTCTGAACATAGCATTGTAATTACAGTATTTTAGGGCAAATATGATGCAAATTGGGCCGCAGCGCTACTTTCCTGCAGAGTTCTAATCAAACACCTGTCCTAATCAAGGTCTTGTGGTTCAAATTGAATACGACAGGAAAGTGTGTTCATACAGGGTTGGAGCTAAACTTTAGCATGCTAGAGGCAGCTCTAATGGAGCATTTGGCAATTAGGAATGTGCTAGATCTGTTTTATGAGAGTGTATTCACAGCGTTCTGTGATATATCATGGACTCTACTGTGCATCTGCCCTGCGTTTCTCAGCAGGTTGTGCACTTCTGCTCCAGAGTGTAATGCCTCGGTCACAGGGCATCAAACTGCCTTCAGAGGTCTCTGTGTGCTCATCCACGTCTCTTTCTTTGCTTTGTGCATTTATTGGCTGTCTAACTAGCCATCCTGCAGGGCATCAGGTGCTGTTTGGCTGTTCTGATCGAACAGGTGTTTGTTTCGCTGATTTTTCTAGGTTCTGTATTGATAGATGATCGATGGCTATGTCAGATAAGGAGAAGCGTGTCATAGGCCACCGATCCAACGCTTATCTTCTCGTTCCACCAGTAGCGCAGTTCTAATGAGCAGCAGAAACCTTCAAAACCATTATTGAGCTCTTTGGCCGCCGATATGTTGACACTGTTGGGAGGTTTGTTTGTCTCGGGTGATTGTGTTTTTGTGGTAGCACTGACTAATGGGATGTTATGTCATTTTTGAAGTAAGCTATACTTCAAGCTATACTTGGAAATTCCCCTGGTGAGATATTTACAGTATACTGTATATACCTCTCAGGTTTGTGTATAGTATGTGCATTCGAGGGCAAGACCGGGAATGTGTTTGAAAATGGCATACTATACATGATCATGTATAGCATGCCATTCCAATGACGTAGTATGTATTCTGTGCACAATTTACCAAGTTGTGCAACTGTGTCAAATATAATGAGGTCATGTGACATCAGTGTAGCATATTACTGTTGCTGCATTCCTACTATTGTGTAGTGTATAAAACACAGTATTTAGTAGGGGTGTAACGGTTCTTGGTAAAAAAAAAAAAAAAAATTGAACCGTACCGTTCTCAACCCACGGTTTGGCACGCACTTGCACCGCGGTTCATCCTAAATCTGATGGCGCATCTATAATATGGTCTGTCGAAAATTTCAACGTGTAAAACAGACAAACAGTTCGGCTAATGTATGTTTCTGTCGATGGATACAACACGTGTTCAGTATCAGTATTTTGGATCCGTGCATTATATCTTAAAATATCTTCAATCCAGAGAAATAAGCAATTTTAACCAGGACATGGACTCTGTTGTTGCGTCGCCTATCAATTACATCATACCCACGTTACCCTCGATTTCAGGTTTTATTTAGTAGAAGCCATGGAAACACCAAAGACACTTTAATTATTATGTTTTTTATTAGACAGGTGAGCAACTGTTTGGATGGATACATTCATCGACAGAAAACTAATCATGTTATAGCTCAAAACAGTAGTAAGTCTTATTGTTTAAATCTTGTTTTCTTGATTTACCGCAAGTACCATGATTTAAAATGCCTAATATCGATCTAGCTTACTGCAGTTTGCAACAAGTGTCTCATAGCAGCCGTCGAACGAACTCAGAGTTGCATTATAGAAATTACAACTTTTTAAACGTTTAACTATTTTTAACTATTATTCTGCATTTTAAGCACTAAGTAAGTTGCAAGTGTTTTATTATTTTATTATAATTGTTTTATTTTTTCATATCTGAGTGTACCTTCACCTCATGATACGGTTGAGACGAGTGTGGAAATTGCTGCTTTGTGACTGAGGACGTTTAAATAGTCCAAAACAATCCCGCACCATGTTTAAGCCCTGTTATAAAACACATAACCGTATTACTTTAACATGAATAGTATGTTACTAAAAGTTGAAACCAATAACGATGTTTCTTTTGATAACTGATGAAAATGGCGCTCTGGTCCAGGTTACGTTCTTCATGAAGTAGCGGCGCATGCGCGACCAAGTGTAGCAGTGTCAGTGTAGCTGCACAGCCCCCTCTGTTGGTGAATATAATCACTACACAATTGCTCCGATATAACCAACAGGCTGCTGTGTGTTGGTCGGGCTTTTTTGCAATGTATTTGCGGGTTATTTTGAACGAGCTATAAAACGGGGGCATCACCGGCCAAACTGGCTAGTAAGTTTTTATTAACACCCGCCAAAATGAATTTTAACCCACATTTGGCGGGTTGGCGGGTGTTAATTTAGAACCCTGATTATAACCACTTTCAACACACATATGTATTTAATATGATAAACAGTGCTGCGTAACCCCACATATGCTTGACCGGAAGAAGCAGAAGCGGTCGTCTACGGCATAATGCTTTCAAGCCGTGTGTCGCACCTGTCTCTCATTAGCAATCGCTCCAGCGGCCTCGTTCCTCTCCAGTGGCTTTCAGCCCCACCCTGCTTCATACTACAGTAATGTTAATAAATCTTAAATACATTCCATGAATATGATTTCTGCCCGTTGGATTCTTTCCACCGGCTGTAGATGTTCATCAAGCTAAGCCTTCGTTTTGAATAAGCAACATCAAGTGGCTAAATTTACATATTGTGCCTTTAATCAATGCTGTTGCTTGTAGTTTGATTAATTTTCTTTTATCTAATTTTTATTTTACAGTAGTCCTTTTTCCCTTGAACATAGCATGTACTGAACTATATCGAAACGGTGACCCTAAAACCGTCATAAAAACCGACCTGTGAGTAATTTGAATTGTTACACCCCTAGTATTTAATAACTAGAATGCTTCCATTCCAAACAATGGTCTGGTTATGTTTTATGTCTAATAAACTAATTGGCTCTTCTCCTTTTCTACAGCCTCCATGTTGAGTGTTTCTCTCATTAATTTTTCATTGAATGGTCTGTTTCCTCCTCATACTCTCTCCAGCTGTGAAAAGGCTTTGATTTTGGTTTGTTCATGTCACCATAGTGTTAGCAGGTGTCCCAGCAGCCTTTATGAATTATCCTTCATGGACCAATGAAGTGTCTGTCAAGCTTGCACGAGTCCACGTTTTCACACTAAGTCCGCAATGATTTCTATTTCTGCAGGTTGCGGCGTGTTCAGAGTCATTTAGGCAGATAGAAGTTGAGCGCATCTTGATGGAGGAACGAGTTCTGTGAGTGTATCAAGTCAAAACACCAGGTTAATATTCAGGTTTGTTGAGTGTGGGCTGGTAAACCACAGGAAACTCTTGTTGCTGTGGGATCTTGCGTTTACATGAAGCTTCAGTGTATTATAGTGTCTGGGTGGAAAAGTCACTTGGCACAAGGCTTTCATATCCCTTCAAACGGTCTCTCGGTCTCTCTCTCGGATGCCCTTTACTACCCCTCACTAGTTCGCCGTCAGAAATCCTCCCAGATTTACTCTGAGGGCAGCGGCTCACACACTGAAGAAATTTCATACAGGTTCGAGAGGAGGGAAAGACAGATCTTCGCTTAAGTAAACGATGACTTTTTGGCTTCAGAGTAGTTGTTCTCATTTCGTTTCAGCCTCGTTCGCTCACTGTCCTTTATAAATATTCACACGCTTGCATTCAGAGACCCCAGACTGTGAATCCGCGAATTCACTCGACACTCCAGTGAGTAGTAAGGTTTGATCCCTCTTTCACTTGCCTCTCACACCTTCTAATTTCTCTCTCTCACTTGACTTTTTTTTAGTGTGGAATCTCCTGTGGATTTCCACTCTATCCGAATGTTTGCCTGCAGACTGCATTGTTTTTTCCCTCTGTATAATTTTCTTCATCACATCATTACAGACTCCTCTTTGTCTTCCTCGCATCATTTATCACATTTGTGTGAGAAATTCGAGGTTGAGATTACACTGCAAAAAATAATTTTCTTAATCAGTGTTTTTTCCTTGTTTTTCAGTAAAAATATCTAATCATCATTAGAAGATAAATTGACTTGTTTTTTGGAGAATTTATACTGAATTTAATTGAACTTTTCTCATCCAACTGGAATTAACAAATCTAATAAATATGTAGTGAGGTGTAAAAAGGAAAAAAAAAATGACAATAGCATAATAGAATCGGTGAATAAATCCAATATGCATTATTTTAAAACAAATTATGATTTTTTTTTGCTGGAATTTTTCAAATACAAATACACTTCCATTCAAAAGTTTGGGGTTGGATTGGAAGATTCTTATGCTTACCAAGGCTGCATTTATTTGATCAAAAATACATTAAAAACAAATAATGTGTGAAATATTTTTTTTTTATGTAATTTATTCCTGTGATGAAAGCTGAATTTTCAGCATCTCTCCAGTCTTTAGTGTCACATGATCCTTCAGAGATCATGCTGATTTGCTGCTCAGGAAACATTCATCATCATCAGTTCAACAATTGTGTAACTTAATGTTTTCGTGGAAACCCTGATTTATTTTTCAGGATTTTTCAATGAATAGAACGTTCAAAAGAAGGGTATTTATTTTAAACAGAAATCTTTTGTAATATTATAAATGTTTACTTTCACGTTTGATCAGTTCAGTGCATCTTTACTTTAATGTTTCAAAGGAAGTGAATATTGTGATGCATATTGTTAATGTTGTATATAATAACTTGTATGCTAACATGTGCTGTGTTAAATGTTCTTTAAACGGCTTGACGCTTGTAGATAAGGGACAGATTGAAACCGTATTTGTTTAGCATTTGCATTGGCAGCTTTTGATACCATGTGAGCCTTGAGTGATTTTAAACAGGCTGCTGTTAGCTGATTGATAACGTTTAGCGTGACATGGCTGCGGTTCCACTGGGGCTGCAAATGAAAGGATGAAGCAATACTGCACATCACTGAAATCCAGCACTGGGCCCAATACCGAGCCCTGGGGGACACCGTAATGGCTGCACGTACCACAGATTTCTTTCTCTTGCACTGCTGGAGCTAATGGGGCGGCGTTTGGGAGAATGTCCGAATCTCACATTACTCACAGTCTGCCTCTCTAATGGCTCTTCAACATTTGAAATCGTTTTCAGAGCTAAAACAAGCTCTCAGCAGCTCGTCGATTAGAGCATCAGCGGACGTGTAATGAATGTCTGCGTTATTGTTGTTTTATTTTTTATGGAAACATTGATATCTGAAACCATGCTTACTCACCCGTGCTCTGAGTGAGGTAAAGGGTCAGTTCAATAAGCAATTTAGTTCAAGAAGTTTAACCCTTAAATGCATGACTGTTTCGCCAATCATTCTTACATATTCGGGTCTTTATCGACCCGGATCTTTATCTAACACGGAAGGATCTCTGCCTGTCGCGATAATAAAAAACTCCTCTGATATTAGAGTAACAATTACAGAAGAATAAAATAAATCATACTTTGTTACCTTTTGGAACTTGAAAGGGCTCAGTTTGTGCAGATGTTTTATGCCATCATCACTGTCCTCCTCAGAGCTCATTTCCCAGTAAATTCAGCAAATAATGGGCTAGTTTTATGTTTGAGGTCACGAATATGAGCCCATTCGCGATCTCAAACGTATTCTCAAAACTATATAATTTTCAACATCTTCAAAATCAATATTTCGATCACTAACAGCTTTACCAGATCCATCCAATAACAGTTAGTCATATTTGATTACGTTCAGTTTTCATGTTTTTCTTATTATTTCGTTTTCTGTCTGAATGAGTCGTCACTTCAGCATTGTGTATCAGACATTGCCACCTTGTGGAATAAAGGTTAATTGCATTTATTCCGTCATCTAAGATTCAATTATTATTGTGCAGAAAAAACATACATACACTCATACACACCTCGGGTCGTTTGCGACCCTATACAATTTTTACAAAAAATGAATACAAAAATAGGCATTCTTTTATAATTTTATGATTTTTTTCTTGTTATATTCTTTATAATGAATTGATTTGAGGAATACCAAGAAGGTTGATGTCTAACTTTAAAAAATGAATGAGGAGGAGGGTAGCGAATGTCACTAAAGACCCGAGGTATGCATTTAAGAGTTAAACAAGCGTTAACTGTTAACTGATTTGTGTAATTCCTTTTGGTGAATCAGGTGCGTGTTGATGTTATTAACAGGTGCAATTCGTTCTTAGTGAATCCCTCCGCTAAATATTTAAAGAGTCATATTGCTTTAAATCATTTAATTCTCTACTTTTGCAAAATGTGTTGACGCTATGGGAATGACTTGCGGACAGATGTGGTCCAGCTTTGCTCCTTGTTGACGGAGTCCCGCTGGTTTTGGCTCTGGTACCAGTGTGGGAATCATCACATCCAACACCTGTTCCTCTGCTAAGCACCTTCTTGTCTTTCTGAATGATTTACTCTCTCAGGGAAATTTCTGGGAGGCTTTATCTGTTTTCTTCCTCGTCTTTTTCTCTCTCCTCAATCTCTCCTTCTTCGCTTAAGCTCATTAAATGTTTCCGAGAGAATAGGAAATCAATGGCGCATATGGTGTGAGAGAACTTTTTTCTTGATTTGTTTTACCCTGTATTTATCTGTTTTCACATATCTCAGTTTCTTTTGGTTTCTGTCTGTTGGGCAAGATAAAATTACTTAAAGGGTTAGTTCAGCCAAAAATGAAAATGTATTACTTACCCTCATGCTGTTCCACACCCGTAAGACCAAATTAAGATATTTTAGCTGAAATCCGATGGCTCCATGAGGCCTCCATAGGGAGCAATGACATTTTCTTTCTCAAGATCCATTAATGTACTAAAAACACATTTAAATCAGTTCATGTGAGTACAGTGGTTCAATATTAATATTATAAAGTGACAGGAATATTTTTGGTGCACCAAAAAAAACAAAATAACGACTTATATAGTGATGGCCGAATTTAAAACATTGCTTCAGGAAGCTTCGGAGCACAAATAAATCAGTGTGTCGGATCAGCTGTTCAGAGCGCCAAAGTCACGTGATTTCAGCCGTTTGGCAGTTGGACACACGATCCGAATCATGATTCGATACACTGATTCATTTGTGCTCCGAAGCTTCCTGAAGCTGTGTTTTGAAATCGGCCATCACTAAATAAGTTGTGATTTTGTTTAGTTTTTTGGTGCACCAAAAATATTCCTGTCGCTTTATAATATTAATATTGAACCACTGTACACACATGAACTGATTTAAATATGTTTTTAGTACATTAATGGATCTTGAGAGAGGAAATGTCATTACTCCCTATGGAGGCCTCACGGAGCCATCGGATTTCAACTAAAATATCTTAATTTGTGTTCTGAAGATTAACAAAGGTCTTACGGGTGTGAAAAGGCATGGGGGTGAGTAATAAATGACATTATTTTTGGGTGAACTAACCCTTTAAAGCAAAGTTGAATAAGATAATGAAGGGATAGTTCACTGAAATATTATTAGGGTGAGCAAATAACTTCAGAATATTCTTTTTAACTTTAGGTGAACTATCCCTTCTTTTTGCAAATAAGTTTATGCTGAAAACAAGAGAGAAATATTTGTACTGAAAAGCGAGACACAAATACTGATAAAGAAATGTATATGTTTTCCAGCTTTTCCCACTCATCCTCCTCTGGGGCGACAGGCTTTAAGGTAGGAATATGCTTGATTTCAGATGCGTTCTTCATCTTTTTGGCAAACGAGCCACGGCTTGGCATCCCCTTCCGGTGTTTGTAGTCGAAATGGCTCTGCAGCACTTGGTTAGGTTCCCGCACGACCTTTATTCATCCTGACACACATCAGGCTTCTGGATCACAGCGGGAAGAACTGCTGGAAGGAAAACGAGAATTGTGTCTGATTGCTTAAAATGTTCATCGTTTTCCCCCTCTCTTTTAATCATCCTTACTGGCTCTCTCAGCGCTGACCTGTGGGTTTGATTAGTCAGGCTAGTGGAGGATGACAGTATGCTAAACTGCCTTTCTGAAGTAACTGAAATCAGGCTTCTTCCTTAAGATGACATTTAAATGCAGTTTGACCCTATTTACTTCATGTCCTTGGTCTTATTGTGCAGTATTTATCATGTTACTCTAAAGAAAACTTGAAATGACTATCTCTGCCTCTGAAATAACTTTTTTTCTGTTGATGTAACCAAGGCTGCACTTGTAGGGAAAATAATGAGAACCAATAGTATTAAAGCCAAAAATTCCAAGATCCAATCAAATCATGTGTGGGTGGGGCTTTTTTAAGTCACACCCACATTTACTTCTGAATATGTCTTGCAAATGCCATTTTATGTCTTAAAACCCATTTTACTTCTTTAGTGTGGTGCCTATTTACACTAGCTCCACCCTCCAATGACTGGTTGGGCCACTTAACTTTAAAAAAAAGACTCACAGAATTCAATGTTTTCAGTGGCACAGCAGTAGCGAGTAAGGCTTGCAGACCTGGATTTTAATTCGATCCACACTGGTTCGAATCCGCCTTTTGCCGAGCTCGCACTTCTCCATTTTACCATCAAATTTCACACAAGAAAGGCATTACTGTTACTTAACAGTCGGGATCATTAATATGTACGCCCCCAATATTTGCACATGCCAGCCCATGTTCAAGGCATTAGACAAGGGCAGCCAGTATTAACGTCTGGATGTGCACAGCTGAATCATCAGACTAGGTAAGCAAGCAAGAACAATAGCGAAAAATGGCAGATGGAGCAATAATAACTGACATGATCCATGATATCATGATATTTTTAGTGATATTTGTAAATTGTCTTTCTAAATGTTTCGTTAGCATGTTGTTAATATACTGTTAAATGTGGTTAAAGTTACCATCGTTTCTTACTGTATTCACGGAAACAAGACTGTCGCTATTTTCATTATTAAACACTTGCAGTATGTATAATTCATAAACACTGCATAAAAACTTCATTCTTTATTAATCTCTCCAACAGTGTAGCATTAGCTGTTAGCCACGGAGCACAGCCTTAAACTCATTCAGAATCAAATGTAAACATCCAAATAAATACTATACTTACGTGATTAGACATGCTGCATGACGAACACTTTGTAAAGATCCATTTTGAGGGTTTTATTAGCTGTGTGAACTTTGTTTATGCACTGTTTAAGGCAAGCGCAAGCTCTGGGGGCGGAGAGCGTGAGCAATTAAAGGGGCCGCAGCCTGAATCGGCACATTTCTAATTATACCTCAAAATAGGCAGTTAAAAAAATCAATTAAAAAAAATCTATGGGGTATTTTGAGCTGAAACTTCACAGACACATTCAGGGGACACCTTAGACTTATATTACATCTTGTAAAAAAACCTTCGATGGCACCTTTAAGAAAATGCTGCTACTGTCACTCTTTGTAAATTGCAACTACAGTTATTTGCACTTAGTGTAAATAGCATTTATCGCTAAGAAAATATGCTATTTTCACTTACTGTAAATGGCATCTCATTGCTGTTTACACTTGGTGCAAATAGCCGCTGCCTATATTTGCAGGTGAAACAAAAAAAGTAGATTTATTTTAGACATTTGTAAATTGTTTTGGGTCATTAAAAGTGGCCAATACCAAAGATTATAGAATAACGCAACACGCGTCACTCGTATTGTTTTGAATGTGACAAAGTGCAACGCGCAATATGGCGGAATAAGTCCCGCCTTCTAAATAAGAGCCAATCGCCGTTTGGTAAAGTCATTGCAACACTGCAGCGGCCGTTAGAAACATCTGTTCCTATAGAAACAGTCAGACGTGCACCTCCGAAATGAGAAGCAATTGATCCAGCCTGAAAAATACCGTTTTTTTTTTTTGTTTGTTTGTTTGTTTGTTTGTTTTTTGGTCATGATTCGAGCGTTTAGAAACAAAATTTATGATATATTTGTTGTCAGATTTCATTGGTGATTTCAAATATGAAATTTAATCGAAAGCTTGACAAACAGATTTGGAGAATTTGGTGTTTTACCATTCAAAGAGCTGCACTTGAATGCCCGAGAGGCATTACAAAGATGGCCGCCGAGTGAAATGACTTGTATTAAAGGGACTTTAATCAGCATTTTTAGTGTCTTTACTCCAGTCTTCTTCACTGTCACGTGATCCTTCAGAAATCATTTATATAATATGCTGATTTGCTGCTCAAGAAACATTTCCTATTATTATCAATGTTGAAAACAGTTTTGCAGTGTAATATTTCTCTGAAAACCATGATACAATTTTCTCGCATTTATTTTAAATAGAAATCTTTTGTAACATTATAAATGTCTTTAATGTCACTTTTGATCAGTTCAATGTATCCTTGCTGAATGTAAGTATTAAAGGGTTAGTTCACCCAAAAATTAAAATAATGTCATTTATTACTCACCCTCATGTCGTTCCAAACCCGTAAGACCTTCGTTAATCATCAGAACACAAATTATGATATTTTAGTTGAAATCCGATGGCTCAGTGAGGCCAGGCAGCAAATCAAGATCCATAAAGGTACTAAAATCATATTTAAATCCGTTCATGTGAGTACAGTTGCTCAATATTAATATTATAAAGCAACAAGAATATTTTGTTGCGCTAAAAAAAAAACTAAATAACGACTTATATAGTGATGAAATCAGCCATCACTATATAAGTAAAAAAAAAATATTCTCGTCGTTTACATCTTAAAATATCTTGATTTGCATTCAGAAGTCCTTACGGGTGTGGAACAGCATGAGGGTGAGTAAAACATTATTTTCATTTTTGGGTGAACTAACCCTTTAATTCCTTCATACTGATCCCAAAATGTTGAATGGTAGTGTTTCTATTTGGTTAATATTTAACATTATCCATGTGTAAGTCATTTCAGAGGCGGGGCAAGTTGTTAGATTGTAACAGGCGGTTTATTTCTTTGGAATAATGTGCACCAATGAATCATTCACATTAATACCAAGAAACATGTATTAAGAAAGCATATCGAGTGCATTTTGACACGTTTCCTTTGTAACTTTAATCCTTCTTTGTCTCTGCTAGCTTGGCTCAATATGATGTACTATAACCTGAGCGTGTAAACACACACACACACTCACACACAGCACTTTCCAGTGTTCTGGCTGTATTTCAGGCTTCTGCTTCACTATCAGCAGTGGAGCAGCTTCGCTCTCACCGTTCGGCCAAGCCTAGGAAACAATACGTGCTGTTATTTATTTATTATTTTCAGAAAGAGGCCGTTTGTCGTTGTGTCGGGGGGAGCGAGTGTGCGTGTGTGTGTGTGTGTGTGTGTGTGTCAAGCTGTTGGGCAGGTCCAGGCACAGCCCATTGTGAGGAATAATGGATGCAATGGCCACTATCGCTAGAGTTATCTCCCTCACACACACATACGGTGGCTTGAGGAGCTGGTGATAAATGACTTTGAGACTCGCTGTCTACGATCAATAAACCACTAGCACCAGATGAGTGAGACCGAGCTGCCGCTCTCCGTTTCTACTTTACTTCTCTCCATCTGCTCCGCTTTGGCTCCTTCAGTCAACTCTTGTCTCGTCTCATCTCTCATTCTCTTCCCATCTGGTCTCTCATTATCTGTTAAACTTTTCTCATCTCGTATCTCACTTTTGTCTCTCATTATGTTGCCTTAACTTGTCCAATCTCGTCTCATTATTGTTTCTGTTCTTCTTGTCTTTTTTGTTTTCTTCTTTTCTTATCTCGTCAGTTTTTGTCTCTGTCTCTATATCAGTTTTCCATCTCATTTCTTCTCTGCTCTTCTCATCTCTCTTCACATCTCTTATGTTATTGTCTTTTTTTCTCTCATAATGTCTCATAACTTTTGTTTTCTCGTCTGTCCTTTCTTTTTCCTTTCTTTTTACTGCTTCATCTCTCTCTTAAAGGAACGCTCAGACAGTTGAGTTTTACCGTTTTTGAATCCAATCAGCCGATCTCCGGGTCTGGCGGTACTACTTTTAGCATAGCTTAGCATAGTGCATTGAATCTGATTAGACCGTTAGCATCTCGCTCAAAAAAATAACCAAAGAGTTTCAATGTTTTTTCTATTTAAAACTTGACTCTTCTGTAGTTACATCGTGTACTCAGACCGACAGAAATTTTTTTTGAGCGAGATGCTAACGGTCTAATCAGATTCAATGCACTATGCTAAGCTATGCTAAAAGTGGTACCGCCAGACCCGGAGATCAGCTGATTGGATTCAAAAACGGTAAAACTCAACTGTTTAACTCTAGGGGAGATGGAAAATGAGCCTATTTTCAAAACAAGTTGAGTTTTCCTTTTAAGTTTCTCATCTCATGTCTATTTTTTGTTCATCTCACCTATTGTCTTTCAGTTTTTACATCTCATCTTGTCTTTCCTTTTACTTTTCTCATCAAACTCTCTCTCGTCTCATCATGTCACTTCTTTTCACATCTTGTTTCAAATTGGACTCATTTCACATAATTTATTTTCTTGGTTTAATTTCTCATCTTTAATTTCTTTTCTCATGTCTTCATCTTGTTTCTGCTTGTTTAGTCACAGCTCTTCTTTCTGGTCTCATAATTTTAATAGTTTTCTCCCGTTTCCAAATCTAATCTTATCCTGATTCAATCTCTTCTTGTCTCATCTCTTTATTTTCTCATCTAATCTCGAATACTCTACTTTCTCGTCTGGTTGCTTTTCTCATGTCTCCATCTTGTCTCATTTTATCGCAGCTCTTCTTTTTGGTCTCTTTTCCAGTCTCATGTCATTTCATCTTTAATGGTCTTCTTTCTAATCTCCTTTCTCATTCTTCTCTAATTATTTTCTCCACTTTTCAAATCTTATCACATCTTGTATCCTTGTTTCTCACTTTTCATATCTCATCTCTTTCTCATCCTGTAGCTTTAGTCATGTCTTCTCTTGTCTCCTTGCTCTTTTTTCAGGTTCATCTCATTTCTTTTTCAGTCTCATGTTTTTTGTGGTACTCCACTCTCGTGTCTTTTCTCCTTTAATCTCTTCTTGTTTCTCACTCGTCACATTATTTCATTTCATCTCTTCTTTTCTCATCTCATCTCATTATTTTCTATTTTCACATCTCATCGTGTCTCATCACTTTTCACACCTCATCACTTCTTTTTTCATCTTGTTGCTTTTTCTCACTTCTTCAACTTGTCTCGGCTTGTTTTGTCACAGCTGTTCTTTCTTGTCTCCTCTGTTTTTGTTGTGCAGTTTCTCATCTCGTCTTTTGTGGCTTCTTATTTCATTCAAGTTTTCTCATCTTTTCTCTTTTCAACTTGCGTTTCTCATTTCCCTGTTTTCACATCTCATCTTCTCTTCTTATTTTCATCTTGTTGCTTTTCTCATGTCTTCATCTTGTCTCTGGTCATCTTATATACAGCAATTTCATCTTTGTGGTCTTCTGGTCTCATTTCATGACTTTTCTTTAGTCTTTTCTCAGTGTTTTGGGGTATTCTGATCTGATTTTATGTCTTTTCTCATTTCACGTCTTCAAATTTAGACTTTCTCAGTTGTCTCAACTCTCGTTGTTTTCTCCCGTTTTCACTTTTCATCTCTTAATTACTCATCTCGTTGCTTTTGTCATGTATTTGTCTTGTCTCGTTTGCTCACAGCTCTTCTTTCTGGTCTCATCTCTTCTTTTTTCCCCAATTTTCTCATCACCTTGCCTTTTGTGGTTGAATGTCGCATTTCATGTTTTCTTATGTCTTCTTTTCTCATATCATCTGGTCTATCTCATCTCAATTCTCATTATTTTCTCCTGTGTTCATATATCTCATCCTATCTGCTCTTTTCTCATTTTGTTGCTTCTCATGTCTTCATCTGGTCTCTGCTCTTTTTGTCACAGCTCTTGTTTTCCACCCTCATCTTTTCTAGCCTCTCTTCTCATCTCTAATCATCTCTCTTCACATGAAGCTCAGTCGTGGTCATGTAGGTCTTGTCTGAGGGGCGCAGGTGATCGCTGGTCAGTCACACACACACACACACACACACGCACACACACACGCACATCATTGTTCAATTACTAACACTCAAATGCACACAGAATAGCTCAGATGCGGTGTGAGTGTGTGTGTGAGAGCGTTTCCAGCTGTAGGGATTGATCGTGGAATGAAAGTGTAATGGGAGATGAGCTCTCATCTCAACCCTCACTGGAACAGAACAGAGATTTGGTTACAAACACCAGCCGTATGACGCACACACACACACACACACACACACACACACACACACACACACACACACACACACACACACACACACACACTCACAGCACGTGTGATCACAAATCTCCAGACAGCGTCACACACCCTCAGAAATCTTCAAAAGAAAATTGTGAATGCTAATCAGATGTTTTTGTCTATTTCTGGCATGTGAATACTCTAATGCTCGGACTAATTAAGCCTTCCATAATAAACCTCCTCTATTCTCTCTCTCACTCACACTCTCGGTCCAGCTTTCAGAGGACGAGTTGCATTTCGTCTCTCATTCTCTTCTCTTCTCTTCTCTTCTCTTCTCTTCTCTTCTCTTCTCTTCTCTTCTCTTCTCTTCTCTTCTCTTCTCTTCTCTTCTCTTCTCTTCTCTTCTCTTCTCTTCTCTTCTCTATCATTTCTCCTTTTCGTCATTCCATTGCATTTCTCATTTTCTCATCTATTCTCAATTTTCATTTTCATATTATCTCACCTCTCATCTTATCTCGATTTCACTCGTCTCGTTTCTCATTTTTGTCTCATCTTGCATTCTCGCTTTTTTGTCTCATTCTTGTCTCTTCTGGCTTGTTTTCTCATCTCCTTTCTATCATTTCTCCTTTCATCTTATCTTGATTTTACTCATCTTTTTTCTCACATTTGTCTCATCTTGCAGCTTTGTCTCATTCTTGTCTCATCTTACTTGTCGTGTTTCTCCCTTTTGACTCATTTTACTTGTTTGTCTCATTCTTGTCTCTTCTGACCTCTTGTTTTCTCATGTCACCTCTCATTTTATCTTGATTTAACTAATCTTTTCTCATTTTTGTCTCATTTTTGTCTCTTTTGACCTTGTTTTCTCATCTCATCTCATCTCGCCATCTCGCCTCTCATCTTATCTCGATTTTACTCATCTTGTTTCTCATTTTTGACTCATTTTACTTGTTTGTCTCATTCTTGTCTCATCTGACCTCTTGTTTTCTCATCTCATATCTCGTCATCTAGTCTCTCATCTTATCTCGATTTTACTTGTCGTGATTTTTGTCACATCTTGCATTCTTGCTTGTTTGTCTTATTCCAGTCTCATCTGGCCTCTTGTTTTCTCATCTCATCTTTTGTCATCTTGACTCTCATCGTTTTTTACTCTTGTTTCTCATTTTTTTCTCATCTTGCATTCTTGCTTTGTCGCTCACTCTTGTCTCTTCTGACCTCTTGTTTTCTCATGTCGCCTTTTATTTTATCTTGATGTCTTCTTGTTTTCTCATCACATCTTCGAGATAAAATGAGAGATGACGAAGATGAGAAAACAAGATGCCAGATGAGACAAGAACGAGAAGCGAAGAAGCAAGAATGCAAGATTAGACAAAAATGAGAAAAGGCGAGTAAAATCAACATAAGATGAGAGGTGAGATGATGATTTTTCTCGTCTTTTCTCATCTCATCTCTCGTCATCTTGCCTCTCATCCTCTTTTACTCTTGTTTCTCATTTTTGTCTCTTCTGACCTCTTGTTTTCTCATGTCACCTCTCATTTTATCTTGATTTAACTAATCTTTTCTCATTTTATCTCTCATCATCTCATCTTATCTCGATTTTACTCTTGTTTCTCACTTTTGTCTCATTTTGCTTGTTTGTCTCATTCTTGTCTCATCTGGCCTCTTGTTTTCTCATCTCATCTCTCGTCATCTAGTCTCTCATCGTGTCTTTTACTCTTGTTTCTCATTTTTGTCTCATCTTGCATTCTTGCTTTGTCTCTCATTCTTGTCTCTTCTGACCTCGTTTTCTCATGTCGCCTCTCATTTTAACTTGATTTAACTAATCTTTTCTCATGTGTCTAATTTTTGTCTCTTCTGACCTCGTTTTCTCATCCCATCTCTCATCTTATCTCGATTTTACTCATCTTGTTTCTCATTTTTGACTCATCTTGTGGCTTCATCTCTCATTCTTGTCTCTTCTGTCCTCTTGTTTTCTCATCACATCTTCGAGATAAATTGAGAGATGACGAAGATTAGATGAGAAAACAAGATGCCAGATGAGACAAGAACGAGAAACGAAGAAGCAAGAATGCAAGATTAGACAAAAATGAGAAAAGGCGAGTAAAATCAAATCATTTTCTCATCTCTCGTCATCTTGCCTCTCATCCTCTTTTACTCTTGTTTCTCATTTTTGTCTCATCTTGCATTCTTACTTTTTTGACTCTCATTCTTGTCTCTTCTGACCTCTTGTTTTCTCATGTCGCCTCATTTTATCTTGATTTAACTAATCTTTTCTCATTTTTGTCTCATTTTTGTTTTTTCTGACCTTGTTTTCTCATCCCATCTCTTGTCATCTCATCTCTCATCTTATCTCAATTTTACTCATCTTGTTTCTCACTTTTGTCTCATTTTGCTTGTTTGTCTCATTCCAGTCTCATCTGGCCTCTTGTTTTCTCATCTCATCTCTCGTCATCTTGCCTCTCATCGTTTTTTACTAATCGTTTCTTATTTCTCTCATCTTATCTCGATTTTACTCGTCGTGTTTCTCATTTTTGTCTCATCTTGCATTCTTGCTTTGTCTCTCAATCTTGTCTCTTCTGACCTCTTGTTTTCTCATGTCACCTCTCATTTTATCTTGATTTAACTAATCTTTTCTCATTTTTGTCTCATTTTTGTCTCTTCTGACCTCGTTTTCTCATTTTATCTCTCGTCATCTCATCTTATATCGATTTTACTCGTCTTGTTTCTCTTTTTTGTCTCATCTTGCATTCTCGCTTTTTTTTTGTCTCATTCTTGTCTCTTCTGGCTTGTTTTCTCATCTCCTTTCTATCATTTCTCCTCTCATCTTATCTTGATTTTACTCATCTTGTTTCTCACTTTTGTCTCATCTTGCTTGATTGTCTCATTCCTGTCTCATCTGACCTCTTGTTTTCTCATCTCATATCTTGTCATCTAGTCTCTCATCTTATCTCGATTTTACTCGTCGTGTTTCTCATTTTTGTCTCATCTTGCATTCTTGCTTTGTCTCTCATTCTTGTCTCTTCTGACCTCTTGTTTTCTCATGTCGCCTCTCATTTTATCTTGATTTAACTAATCTTCTCATTTTTGTCTCATTTTTGTCTCTTCTGACCTTGTTTTCTCATCTTATCTCCATTTTACTCATCTTGTTTCTCATTTTTGACTCATCTTGCAGCTTCATCTCTCATTCTTGTCTCTTCTGGCCTCTTTTTGTCTCATCCTAACTCATTCTTTTCTCATTCTCCTCTTCTCTCATTCCTTCTCTGTGTTGGTTGTATGGCCGTAGTCCACTGCACCTGTTGCTGTCAGTGTAGAGTGTGTGTGTGTGTGTGTGTGTGTGTTTGTGTGTGTGTGAGCTGCTCACCTCTGCCAGAACATCAGACCTGCCCTCAGCTGTCACACACAATGACCCTCTGCTCTAATGAAGGCAGGGTCAGGATCGTGTGTGTGTGTGAAAGAGGTAGGTTGTATGTGTGACTGTGTGTGTGAGGGTAGAGAGCAGCTAATTGGTTGAGCTGTCAGCGTCAGTTCCCTGTGTTTCACACACAAAACACACACAGACACAAGCTATTACACAGCAAACACACTTAAACTGCTCAGCCTGAACCCTTTCATAATATTCACCAGAATTTGATGTTTCCAAAGGAGCCAGCCAGAGTCATGATTCAGGCCAAAACTCCTGACATCTTGATCTGACATTATTTAAGGGCTTTCATACTAGAGATTTTAAAGTGGGCTTGAGTCCATCAAAGTTTAATTCATTTGGTTCTGATTGAAAAGGTTGATATGAAAGCGATCTTTCCAAATGCCATCATTTAATTAATATGTTATGCATATGTTTTGTGGTCCCGATCATATTATAGTAAAGAGTAGTTCTCATCTGACGAAATTTGATTTCGGAGAATAACTCTTTTCATGTCTCTCACAATACGTTTCCTCTTTCTCTCCATGTAAAGTTTTGGTGGTGAATCCGACACAACAAATGCATGAATAAAACTGGCGTGTACTCATTATGTAGTTCGTGTTGCGAACAGCTGCCATTTGTACTTGGTGTTACTCAAGTTGATTACACTTCTGCAGTTCGGAGCCAGAAATAAAATTTGAACAGAGACCTGGGAGATCTGGTTCGGACCAAGTCTGAAAGTACTCTTAATGACTGCAGACCTGTCACTGACCCTCCACAAAGTAAAGTACGCTCCCAGGCTGCTACAATGATCACTTCTGACCAAAAATAGTTGGTGGATTCACAAGAATTTGCAAGATTTTGGGGTTTGAATCTTTGAATGATTCAAAAGCTTCATTGGAAGCTGAATATATTTGAGAACAAATGTGTCTTACAGTCAGAGTAGGAATGTTCAACATTTTCAGTGATTTTATCACGTCTGTGAATGGGTATTTTAGTCAGTGCATAATGAGGTGGGGTTGCAAAATTTCTGCAAAAAACTTTTTTTTTTTCTCAGGCAAAAAAGGTCCATTGCATATTGTCAATAGTGTAGTGATGTATGAAGCACAACAGCTTTCTGAAAAACAGCTTTCTGTTGGTCAATGTGGCAACTTCGCATGACCAATTTGATCTTGTACCTCAATGAAATCTTACACCCTTTACTTCCGTATGACAGCGCGCTGTTTGTGTTGCCAAATCCGCGACTTTCCCACAGAATTGGGTTAATTTTTCACTTTTGCTGTGGGTTGTTTTGCAGGTCCATACGTTGAAGCGACCACGCTAGCGTAATATTGAACCCCTGCCACGCGATTTTTACCGGGATACCCCACAGAATGCAATTGGGCAAGTTTTGGGAAGCAATTGAGTGCATTTTGTGGTAAAAACATGACAACCCTGTTTGTATTGTTCTTTTGCACATGCAGGTCAGTTCAGAACCATGAACTGTTCACACTGGAAATCTGATAATGGCCACATTTAAAACAACAATGTGAACAGCTATACAAAAAAATCAGATCTGAGCAAAAATCGGAATTGAGCATTAATGGCCAGAACACACCAAGCCGACGACAAACTAGTGGCGACGAAAGCAGACTGTGGGTTTGGCTCACGTCGACAGCGTCTGTGTCCAAAGTTGCCCTGAGACACCAAACCGACGCTAAACAGCCGACGGCCAAGTAGCATGTCATTTCTGCGCCTGCGTGAGATGAAATGCCTGTCTGAACCAGCAGGTGGCAGTAGCTGAACAGCCAATCAGAATGATCAGATGGCCCGACGGACCGACGAGCTCCGACGCCGATTAAACATTTCGAATTGGCCGAAAAAAAGCTGACGAGGACCAACTTCAGCCGACGGTGCGGAACACACTGAGAAAACTTAGTCGGCCGACGAACAAACAGTGTGAATGTAGTCTAAATGTCACTTGTCAGTAATATCGTCTATTCTCGTCTAAAGTCAAGAACACACTAAGCCGAAGCCGACGAACTAGTGGCGACGAAAGCAGACTGAGGGGTTGGCTCACGTCGGCAGCGTCTGGGTCCAAAGTTGCCCTGACACAACAAACCAACAGCCAACGGCCAAGTAGCACATCCATAAAAGCCTTTCCGTACCAGCAGGTGGCAGTAGTTGATCAGCCAATCAGAATGATCAGATGGCCTGATGGACCGACGAGCTCCGACGCCAATTCAACATGTCGAATCAGCCGAAAAAAAGCCGACGAGGACCAACATCAGCTGACTGTGTGGAACACACTGAGAAAACTTAGTCAGCCGACGAACAAACACTGCCCAACGGCTGACCGTCGGCTTGGTGTGTTCCTGCCTTAATGGGATGTTCACAGTACTTAAATCCCCAATTCTTGTTGAAATTCCTGTATTCTATTGAATTAGGTTGTAAATTATAGGCACAGTCGCCGCACATTTGCATAAATTCGAACGTTGCTCAACTTTGTTGAATCGTAAACACTTGCTAAATAGCCAACACTTGTTGAAAATGAATGAATTCTAGTTGATTTGTTGCTGTAAATCACTGTCTTAAAGGGATAGTTCACCCAAAAATGCAAATTCTGTCATTACTTACTCACCTTCATGATGATCCAGACCTGTTTGACTTTCTTCTATGGAACGCAAAAGAAGATATTTTGAGGAGTATCTGTGTTTTTTTGTCTATTCAATGAAAGTGAGTGGTGTCCAGTGTTGTTTGGACCTCAACGTTCTCAAAGTCAAAAAGGTTTGGAATGATATGAGGGTAAGTAAATGAGTTTTCCTTTTTGGGTCAACTATCCCTTCAAATCTGAGTGGTCTGTTTATATTCGGTTGTTGAACTTCTATCAAGAGATCGTTCTCATCTCAAAGCTTTCAATGGCACAAACTCATTAAATGATGCGTTTCAGACTTTCATTTCCATAGTAGTTTCATTGTGATATTTTCCAGCCGATTTGTGTTTGATCGTCAGCTGATATTGTTGCATGAGTCAGCAAAACTGCAGCACCCCTCTAACAAAGTGCCGCTTGTTCTCCTAAACATTTCCCTTCCAGCTCTTCTCTTCCAAACGCCCCCTCTTTTCCATGCGCTTATCAAAGAGACAGAGCGGAGAAGAATGAAAAAGGGGGTTATAAAAATGAGAAGTGATAGTAGGTTTCAGCCTTTTGTAATGAATATCGCTTAGAGGTATTGAAATGCTAATTTTACGCTCACAGTTGGCAAACTCGTGAGGAAAATTTGGGCGGCTGAAACCAACCCCAACATTCTGCTTGGAGAATCTCTCTCTCTCTTTGGCTTCGTGTATGTGTTTTACTGTTTTGATGTTTAGAACTATTTCTCTCTCTTGTTTTCCACCTCGCTTCTCCATTTCTCTCCCAGACACACACATTGAGGGGTGTGTGGGATTTGGCATTAGTTGGTAAAGCTAGTTTGAAACTGAAGCTTGCCAAATTACAAGAATAGTTCACCAGAAAATGTTGTATTTGTGTTGTTAAAAACCCTTGCGACTTTCTTTTTCTCATTGAAACGATGAAAGAAAAAGAAAACTTTGAAGACTGTGCTGGTTGTTATTCAAGCATTTTCAATTGGGGACTGAAGCTTTCAAGCTTCAAAAAGGAAGTAAAAGCACTCTAAAAGTATAGTAAAAGTGGTTCATCTGACTCATCTGCTATATGCCAAGTATTCTAAATCAATATGATAGCTTTGTGTGAGAAAGCTAGCTTTGTTTGTCTTTCCTTGCAGTGAGTTGTTTGTGAGCTCCGCGGTGACTGAATCATTCAGTCATTGTGTCCAAAACTTGAGAATAGATTCACCTATGAATCATTCAGATCAACTGATTCATTGAAAAGATTAAACCGAAAGAAGTTGTGATGCCTTATATGTAAACAAATCATTCTTTTGAGTTGAGTTGAGTTGAATCTTTTCAGCAAATCTGTTTGAGTCATTTACAAATCAGATTTATCCAATTCTCAGTTTGTTCACAAATCAGGCATCGCTACTTGTCTCATGAACGTTCTAGTGAACTGCCTAAACAGATTGATTCTGTAAAATGAATTCCATTATCGTAACTGAATGAATCAGTGAATCGTTTTACGAACAGGTTCTAGTATACCATCCAAACAAACTGATTCCCTAAAATTAAATGGAAATATACAGTTTGCATTATTGTAAATCACTAAATCATGAATGCATTTATGAAGAGCTTCTAGTGAACCACCTAAACAAAATGATTCTCTTAAATGAATCAAATGTCCATTTTCCATTATTGGAATCAAATCAATCGTGAATTTAAGAACTTTTATGTTTTAGTTAACTGCCCAAACAAACTGATTCTCTAAAATGAATTCCATTATCATAACTGAATGAATCAGTGAATCGTTATATGAAAACCATCCAAACCATCTAGTGAACCATCCAAATGAACAGATTCACTAAAATGAATCCGTTTTCCAAATGCTACTTGAAAGACTTTTGATCTGAACAAGATGTGTAGGACCTCCAGCAGAAAAATAGGCATTAAAGAGATCCAGCAGTATATTTAACCGTGGACATGTGGTACTTTTTATCCATGTGTGCACCAAATCCATCTGGTGGGTTTGCTGCCAAAAAGCTTTTTTGGGAATGGGAATATACTTCAGAAATATGTTACTCATATAATATTTGAGGGGTGCCAATAATTGTGTCCAACGTGTTTTGGAGAAAAACATTTATTTCATAATGTGATTTAATATGCACACAGATATATAATATGTGTGTATGTATGTGTATATATATGATGTGTGTGTAAAAAAAAAAAAAAAAAAAGAAAAGAAAAATATATAAAGCATGACATAAAAGTTGCATTGCAATGTTTTTTCATGCTATTCATTGGAAAAAGTAACTTGTTTGAAAAGCTAAATTTCCAAAGAACACATATACATATTTCCCACAGAACTGAGCAACTGAAAAATCTATTAGATAAGTATTGTTACTATTTTTAGTTAGTTTCTTCCCGTCACTCTGAGTGATTTCCACAGACTTGTTGGAGTGCTGCCATTGTAAAGTGTCCTCTGGCAGCATTTCTCCAGCGCAGAGAGAGGGAGAGAAACACAAATTGAGAAGGGTCAGAGAAATGAGGTGCACCGTAATTAGCCGAGTAGCTCTCTCCGTCTCTCTCTTTCTCACCATTTCTCTCTCTCTCCTCGTTAAGGTGTTTCTTGCTGCTATTGTTTGGCTGTCACATCCTGAGGGAAACAGCAAGGATGGGGGGTGTGGAAATTTGGAGCTGGAGAAACAGTGACCTGTTTCATTCAGAGCACATCTTTCACTCAATCTCTTAGTTTTCTATTCTTTTATTTTCCCCTATGGCCTAGAAAAATCACTACTCTGCTTGGACGCCGTCCCTAAAAAACATCGGGTATGAATCTCAGAAATCTCTGGCTGTGCGGTCTGCCTTGTAACCCATAAATGTGAAAAGGAAAATGTTCCCAGTCATTTCTCTCTTTGCCATATCATGAGCAGATTTGACAGCTGTTATTCGTTCATATGGTCTAAAATATCAACAAATCAAATCTTAATGATTTTCCTAGTCTTAAAGTGTAACTTCACCAATTTTCAGGCCACACTGTATTGTTACAATGTCAGTAGTATATGTAACTTAACAATGTTTACTTGTCTCTGTGTTACCTGGACTGAGAAATTCACATTTATTTGTCAACAAAAGTCTGCCAGATGACGCTCCATTGTTCCCACAGTCAGTCAGATCGACAGAAGATTATTAACAGAACAGTTATTGTAAGGGAAGGTTTATCACTGAAAATTGTATCGTACTTTGTTTGTTCTTTAAACAGCAATATGGTAAAAATAGTACACTATGAATACAGTTTAATTATCTGAATGCGGTGGTGTTTTGTTTCGGGGGTTGGGTGGAACTGACGGGACAAAAGTTTCTTTCAGTTTTTCCCTCCTTTTTGGCCTAAAACACTGTGTTCGTCGTCATCCAGTTTGAAATGTTGACTACAAACATGGAGGTTTTTCAAATTTTCTGTTGCCGTGTTCTCTCCATATTTATGATTGTTTGCCGCCTTTAGCCGCTGCCTACAATGCACTGGATCCTTACTGGAAACCTAAAATAACTCACTTTCACTAAATGTTTACATTTTGAATTCTCGCACCCAGGAACAATACAAATCGACACCAGTGTGACTAAAAGTTTGCTAAGAAGTATTTCCTACTAAAGCAAGGCGGTATTTGACTCTGGTAAATGTCTATACCGGACTGGTGAGAGTGGTATTGGATGGCAACATGCCCAATGAATGAATTTTATTGTAGATGGGTGTTCACACTGGCAGCGGTGAGAACATGCAATTTTAGGCAACATGTGTGTCAGGTACTATTTGGGACTTTGCGACTTCTAATGATTTAAGGCCTGAGTAGGCAGAAAGTGTTGAATTGACAAGGGATAAATGTTGATCTGAATTTTTGTGCTAACTAGTGAAGCAGTTTTACTTCAGTATTATGTACCTTTAATATGTTATATTAGTTTTTACTTTTATATTTTAAAGGTGCCCTAGATTCAAAAATTGAATTTACCTCGGCGTAGTTAAATAACAAGAGTTCAGTACATGGAAATGACATACAGTGAGTTCTTATATAAATCTCATTTGTTTAAAAGACCTCAGAAGAACAGGCGAATCTCAACATAACACTGACTGTTACATAACAGTCGGGGTGTACGCCCCCAATATTTGCATATGCCAGCTCATGTTCCCAACATTATGAAAGGCATTAATGTTAGACAAGGGCAGAACGTCTGGATCTGTGCACAGCTGAATCATCAGACTAGGTAAGCAAGCAAGGACAATAGCAAAAAATGGCAGATGGAGCAATAATAACTGACATGATCCATGATAACATGATATTTTTAGTGATATTTGTAAATTGTCTTTCTAAATGTTTTGTTAGCATGTTGCTAATGTACTGTTAAATGTGGTTAAAGTTACCATCGTTTCTTACTGTATTCACGGAGACAAGAGACGTTGCTATTTTCATTATTAAACACTTACAGTCTGTATAATTCATAAACACAACTTCATTCTTTATAAATCTCTCCAACAGTGTGTAATGTTAGCTTTAGCCACAGAGCACTATCAAACTCATTCAGAATCAAATGTAAACATCAAAATACTTACGCGATTAGACATGCTGCATGACGAACACTTTGTAAAGATACATTTTGAGGGTTATATTAGCTGTTTGAACTTTTTTTATGTTGTTTAAGGCAAGCGCGAGCTCTTGGGGCGTGGAGCACCAGATTTAAAGGGCCATACACCCTAAATCGGCTCATTTCTAATTATGCCGCAAAACAGGCAGTTAAAAAAATGAATTAAAAAAATCTATGGAGTATTTTGAGCTGAAACTTCACAGTTCTAGGGCAGCTTTAAGTTTTTTTATATATATATATTCCTACTGTATATAGCTTAAACTTATTTCAGTTAGTTGGTTTTTTTAACATTTTTAATTTCATCTAGTATTTATGCTTTATTTAATTTTAATTACAGAAAAGTATTTTAACAATTTTAATTTAGTAACACTGTAGTGAAGTAGTGAAGTCGTGTGCAATTTTCCAATAGTATTGTTTTGTCTGTTCATATTTCATTTTTTTTGTCATGTATATAAAACATGAAATAGTTTCTGATAATCTTTACTTTTGTTGCTTCTCTCAGCGTTTTTCACTTTCAGTGCAGATAGAAAACTTGCTTGGCACTGAAAAGTTGTCACGCTGCAACTGGTTAGGATGTAGGTGTAATGCCAACCATCTCTTTTGTTGATTTGAATTGTTGCAAAAGATTTCTGGCCTCTCTCTGGCTCTTGAACATGTCCAAACTTGTCTTCCTGACATAAGCTCTTTGAGAGGATCCCATTTTTTCCTGTTGTACCAGTCCAACGCTGTGACAAAGCGATTTAAAAGCCATCTCTTCCATTTTAATCTGATTTTTTTTTTTGTCCCAAGCAGAAGCTATAGGTTGTTTTATCGACCAGGTGGCTTCTATTTCTATAGGTCAAAGCGGAATCTCATTGGTCCAGAGTTTTGTTCCACATATTAAACACTGTATAAGTTGTGATTTACGTTGCATTGTGCTGCATTTTAACTTTCAGTGTACAGACAACCTACTTTTCATATGAAATGTTGTGTTGTGCCAGGTCAGAACGTGCAGGTCTGTTTTTATATATGCATCTGTCTGATTGATCGAACAAAAGTAGGCTTAAAGAAGCTATTGTTTTAAAGGCTGTTCTGGTAGTATAAGAGGATAATGGTGTAAGCTTCGCTTTACTGGAGCATTTTATTTTCACGGGCATGTGAAATCTGCATCATAGATTTAAAAGCTTGTACTATTTGTCCCCCTTTCTTTGTTCTCTGGAAGCCTCCATCATTTTTGCTCAGAGATTGATGCTGTCATGGTTTCCCACCTGCTGTCAGTCGCAGGCTCTCGAACCTGCAGGAACGAAAACTGTTCGCAGGTTTTCTCCTCTTCCATGACAGGTGACCCTCCTGGCAGTCCCTCTCGTCCCGCTGTTCGGCTAATTGGTGAATGACGCTTTGCCTCCAGGCAAAACCAGAGTGAATATTACCATACCTCATTTATTCAGGGCCTAATAGAGCGGTTTTTATCACTTCATTTGAGTGCGAGAAAGGGAACCAAATTATTGTCGGTGGTTATAAAATGACTCATTTCCCAGTGCCTGATATTCTTCAGGAAAAACATGGTTTGTAGGTGCAGCGCAGAGATGAACTTTGAAGACTGTCCAGGTGAAAATGGCCTTGTTTATGGGTAATATATCCTTTTAAATGTATCTGTTATGATCTGATTAATGTAATTGTGACACAAAACCTTTTGAATGCAATTAATTTAATTTTTCTTGCGTTATGAACCAATTTCCATCATGCCATGACCCTGAGCAGTGACTGTGTCGGCTGGCCTCACCTCATTTAACAGGTTTTGTTCTAGCTGTGTATGAATTTTAATTGCACTCATGATGGCAGTAGTTATTTAATTTTTTACAAACCATTTACCATGGTAACTATAATTGTCCACTCAAATACTGTTAGTTACTACAGATATTGTCAATTCTGTAAAATCTAACTTGAATTGTGCTCTTTTTTTTTGATAACAGTTGTAGCTAAAATCAAGTTACCCCCATTTTATTGTGATGATGACTATAGATTCATAGATTTTTTTTTTTTGAAGAAAATGTTAGTCTAAAACTTGCCACCATACAGGGTTATTATAAATTACAAAATTAATTTTTAATTTTTTTTTTTCAAATTGTCTGTAATTTAGTCCAATTTTGTCAGATTTCAGTCTGTCATTGTTAATTATTCATTCATTATATTTTAATTTTTTTTTTTAATAAAAAATACTTTTTATTTCTTTATCAATTTGTCCTTGACTTAGTCTATTTTTTTAAACATTTTTTTTGGTCTATCATTGTTAGTTATTTAATTTTATCTTTTTTAGTTAATTTATTTTAATTGAGTCTAAGGTGTCTCCTGAATGTGTCTGTGAAGTTTCAGCTCAAAATAGCCCATAGATTTTTTTTTTTAACTGCCTATTTTGGGGCATCATTAAATATGCACCGATTCAGGCTGCGGCCCCTTTAAATCTCGCGCTCCCTGCTCCCTCCAAATGAGATTTACATAAGAAAGAGGAAGCAAGGGAGTTTGAAACTCAATGTATGTCTTTTCCATGTACTGAACTCTTGTTATTAAACTATGCCGAGGTAAATTCAATTTTTGATTCTAGGGCACCTTTAATTTTGGCTTTAGAGTCATACATAAAAATAACTGGTAAAAGCTGAAACTATACTTAAATATATATTTAAGTTAGCTTAATTACTTTCATGTAGTTTCCATTTTAGTTAACAATAACTGCCATGTTACTAAGTCTTGAGTTTTTGGGATTCTTCACCTATTTTATTGTCCGCAAGCATGATCAAGAAGAGTAATAACTCTACCAAGTATGACATTTTAGCTAAAACTAAGGTTACCATGATGCAGAGGGTCGTCACAGGCGCTGTCGTAGTTTTCCGTCTACAACTGTGCGCTCTGCAGGGCGACGCTATGAAAACACATCATTCCTTCCCCCCAGCCCCGACACATAGTCCAGGCCCTTCAGTATCCCATCACCCCCTGCGACTATCCAAGCTGTTACGGCAGGCTGGGCCGCAAGCGTCTGTGCCAGGGCGCGGCAGGACCGGATCCGGCCGGTGGGCTACCGGCTTCTCCTCCTTCTCCTCCTCCTCCAAACTGCCGCTTATGCTAAGCGCCTTGCCGTTAGCCGGAAGGATGGTTGAGTGAGGACAGGTTTGTCATTTTGAGAGTGAAGCGCTTAAACTGTGTAATACCTAGTAAGCACGAAGAACAAGTCAAGCTGTCGTGTCTGAATTAAGAAAGTTTGGCGGTGTTCTGAGATTCTGCAGAAGCACATTGCCAGCAGATGGTACGGCTCACATCCAGACCTGACTTGAGCTTTTAGCCCTTCGCAAAATCATTTTGCTGCAACCGAAGGAAAATTTAATTGGTGGAAAGATTCAATATGCTGAAGAATGTGATTATAAGGCTGACAGTTTTATGTCCACATATTTTAAGTTTCACTCTTTAAAAAAACAAGAACAACAGCATTTTTGCATTCTCTAAAAGTGAGTGGTGTTTGATTGTGCAAAACCCACTGCCAAACTGCTAAGGTGTTTGCTAGGGCATTTGTAGTTGGTTTATGTCGAAAAAGCCTCTGATATTCTGGTTAGGGTAGCATTAGCTAGTTTGCTCTAGTAAAGTTTGCTCTAGGCAGCTACTAGTTAGTTTGTTTGTACTTAATTTGGTTGCTTTTAGTCACATAATATATGTTTCCTTTGAGATATAAGCTTGCAATTCTGACTTTTTTCTTGTAATTGGAAGTTTATATCTCACAATTTAGAGAAAAAAGTGACATATAAACTCACAATCATGACTTCTTGCAGTTGCAAATTTATATATTGCCCAATTCTGACTTTATTCTCAGAATTGTGATATAAATGCGCAATTGTGTGGAAGTAAAAAAATAAATAAAATAGAAATAAAATGTGAAAATATAAAGTGTGGTCAAATCGATTTATCGCGATTTTTATATATATATATATATATATATATATATATATATATATATATATATATATAATGTGAAAATATAAAGTGTGGTCAAATCGATTAATCGCGAATAAATATTATATTTATATATATATATAAATGTTCAAAGTGATTTGTGATTTATTGATACTTTTTTATTCCGTGTGGAAAATAGGCTTTCATAAAAAAGCCTTCAAATTTGTAATCAGAGGTTGAAAATGTCACGTTTATCTTGTTATGGAAAAATGTATTCATAAATAAGAAATTATTTTAGTTATATCTTTGTGTAAATGATGTCTAAATAGTTTAAATATTTAAATAATAAATATTCAGGAACCGTATCCAAGATAACTCAGATATACCATAACCTGGAAACCCTGACTTTTATTTCTTTTCTTTCTTTCTTTTTTTTTTTTTTGTTAAACAATGACATGAACAAATGACACAGGGAAGTGTGAATAATAGTTTCAGATATAAAATTTGTTTAAAATGTAAATTTCATTGTCTAAAGGTCTGCTATTTTATTCCAGCCGTTACTCCTGGTCAGATTCTTATGTAAATATTAGTTAGTTTCAACCAAATTTAAGGTGGCAGGTGGATGCTGCACATTGGTGGTGGCTTCCATATGTAACGCGCTTTGAGTACCCAGAAAAGCGCTATATAAAATGTAAGGTATTATTATTGTTAATGGTGCAATGCTAAATGCTAAAGTTTTGGAAAAAAAGCTAGGTTGTAACCGCCAGAAAAGGCTGGTTATGAAAATTAGACGTGACCTAAGACCCATAGAACATATTGAACCGACTGTTCAGACTCGTTTTCATTTACGTCAGATTAAATATGGCGTCTGCACTAACTGCGATCCACAGCTGCAGTACAAATTGTGCCGTTTACATTGTAAATCACCATAATGAGTCACTGCTGGTCCTTTGACATTTGTCAGAATTAGAAGTAAGAACAGTGTGGAAGCATTTAGGACAAGGACTAGCTTTTCTGCTAAAGTACAGCTTTGGACTTTCAGTTTTGAGGCCAGAGCTTGAAAATGGCTCATCTGTTCACGGTTAATCTCCTGCTCCATGTGTTTTTTGAGCTTGTGAAGTGAGAGTCTGCCAGTGGAAGCTGAGAGGATTTTTTTCACCGCTCTATATCCTTTACATAATCCAGATCCTGTAGCTGTAAACGACTTCCTCTCAGATCAGCAATATTCAGGGACATGAAAATGGAAAGGTTTGTGTTTTTATGCACTGAAACAAAAGGACATTGCTGAGCTGTTCCAAAATCATCTGTAGACGGCCTGGAGCAGCAGCACACAACTTTCATGTCAAAGTCAAGTGAGACACAAATACACACAGACACAAACAAAAACACACACAAAGTCAAGCTGGAATTTTCCCATTTCCTCTGTATATTTCTGCACGTTTAAAAGCAAGTGCACGATTAAAGAAAGTTTCTTATGTTTGTGTGCTTTACATGAACCAGGTGCGTCAATTACTGATTGAAGAACATGGACAAATCATGTATGATTATAATCATGTATTTATTTGGCTTCATGTTTTATCTGCATCTTCCCTATGCCTTTGTTGATACCGGACTTCTGCATCCGATTCCGCATATGTCATAAATTGCATATACTCCGGTTAACTCATATAACTCATAACTCCTGTTTTCTTCTTGTGAGCTCCCTCTGTTGCCCTGGCTGAAAGGATAACAGTATAGTAAGAGGGAAGAGATCAATCAGACCTCCTCAGATCGTATAATTTTGTGGAAAATTGAAAGAAATGCTTACTCTTTCTAAAGAAATGTGAAGTAAACATGATGTTTTATCAATATTTTTCTAAATGTGTAAGGCTTTCGATTTATAAGCCTTAATGGAGTTGTTTTGGGCATTCCTGTGATCACAAATAAATGGAAGCAGGTGCAGCTGAATAGGTATGTGTTCTCTTTAATGTAAAATGGTAAAAAAAAGTTTTCAGTCAGCTAGTGAAACGGTGGGGTCATGTTACGTTGTTCTATGGAGGCGTGTCAAGGGCGGGTTTTAGGGTATCGCTGTGGGGCTACTGGCCCAACAGTGGAAACGCAACTTGATTTTGGCCTCGGTGCTTGAGGTTTGAGGCTTTTGGCCCCACCTTGTCAGCCCTGGCTCACACTAGTCCGACAAAGGAAAAGCAGTATAATAATTAAGTATATATAAATACATGTACGTACATGTATAAATTTAAGAAATATATGCATGTATAAATATATATTTATATATATTTTATATTACATTTAAAAATATTTTATATATAAATATAATTTTTTCTTAAATATATATACATGTGTGTGTGTGTGTGTGTGTATATTTATACATAATTATTATACACAGAACACACACACATTAAATAAACACAGACTTTTATTTTGCAAACGATTAATCGTGATTAATCGTTGTGCAGCCCTAGTCCGTCATAAAAAGATTTGGGTCAGGTTCAATTTTTTGCATTCGTGGCACGCATTGTGAGAGACGTTTTGACAATTCAGAGCGACCGTACGCAAACTGAAAAATCCCGAATGCCATCTGACAGATGATCCACATCATCTACAGCACAAAACAGTAGCACTGTTTGACAAACAAAGTGCGAAAAGAGACGGGTTGTGCCAGTATCGCTAACATAGCATCAAACCGAGGCACTGACATCCTGAAGTAAACTTTGAAAAGCTCCGAATAATCACGCAGCTACTGGTGGAACTCTCCTTCCTCTCTACGCAATCTCAGGATTGGATGTACCCAATATTTCCTCTTTCTTTTTGTCTTTTTAAGAAGAGAGAGGATAACTATTTGAAGACTTCATTTTGTATTATTTAGCAAATTTTTTCGTAAACGGATTCATTAATACGCATCGGTCTCGGTGCGCAAGGTCTCTGTGCGTGACGAATTTTTAGGATCACGAATACGAAAATTTCAGACTCTGTGTGCAAAGGCCTTTACAAAAGATTTCAAACTTTTTGGCTACGTTCACACTTTGGGATTGACAACCCCATTTGCTTACAGGTGTGAGTCTCGAAGTGTCCCATTCTCACAGCAACTTAGCGTCTCCAATACTATGAATATGCAATGGGAGTCAAGCCAGTATTGTCAGTAACCATAATTTTAACAGTATAAGAGCATCAAATCTTCATTAACTGACTGCAGCGTTTATGTCTAGGTGGAGAGCGGAGGATTTGAGTCACGCATACTCATCACAGACAACTGACGGGAGCAGCTCCGACGGAGAACAGTGACTGGATCTAAAACCTTCAGACGACACACCGCTCATATCTCCGTTGCTGTAAGTTACTGAAACACACATGAAAACCGCTAACGCATGGTAGACACAAGTTTTTGCAGCGCACAGTATGATGTGACAGACAACTAGTTGTCGGTCCGGTTCTGTTCACACAGCGCAGATTTTGCAAGGATTCAGTTGTGAGTCCTGAAAATTTATGAGTATGATTTTGGTTGTAGAATGTGGTTGTCATTCCCGTAAATAACTTAGAACATAACTGTATTTAAGGACTCAGACAACTGTATTCTCCTGCTGTGTGAACATGGCCTCATTCAATACGTGTAATAACAAAAAATCACAAATCATTCACAAGAAGACCAGGATCATGTATTATGGAAGTATATAGGGATCATTTTGACTTCATGTCATGAAAGGGTCTTGTAGTGTACACTAGGTTTAAGTCATGTTCTGCTGTTTCTCTCTCTCGCGGCCAGAGTTTGTGATGGGAAACATCTGCAGCTGGAGTGAGTATAAAGTCCCTCTGGATCAGGACCAGGTTCTGTTTTCACTGTGGGTTCTGGTTCTCTCTGAATGACAAGTCTGTTCACTGCAGACGCTGTCTGGGCGCTTGCATGACTACATTTCTCCAGTCGTTGCATTCCAGTGTCTGATAGAGAGGTTGTTATTACCTCTATGCCTGAATGATTCAGAGCCTTTGAGGTTTATTGTACATAAATGCACTATTTCCTTGGGAAATAGTGCATTTATGATATAAATATACATTTAGCATTTCAAGGGAGAATGCAAATACAGTCGTTGGGTAACTGGCACATGTAAACATGATCATTTCAGACAGGAAAAATGCTATACTATCACCACTTCCTGACGGGACCAATCGGAAGTCATCAGGCTGAACAGGAAGTTGAGAGGCATTACTGAAGTCAGTGGAGATTTGCCCTACAGTATACCCATAACATAAATACTTGCATGACTTCAGTTTGTTGGCAATTGAATGTAAATGCATGTATAATGCTAGAATATCATTTCCAGAAAGGCGGCAATACAGCAACACCAAGAATTTCCTTCAACTTCCTGTTGAGTTTGATGACTTCCAGTTTGTGGCTTCAGGATGTGATAATTTAGCATTGCGTCAATGTCATTGTTACCATCTCTTTGTCAACAAACGAAAGTCTTTACTAGAAGGACACACTGTTCAACAACTTCCTGTTCGCTTTGAAGACTTCCTTTTGCTTGACAGGAAGTGATGGATTAATATTTTTCCACATTATCAGCAGTGCGTGAATGTGGGTTTGAATTTCTTTGTCAACAAACTGACGTCTTTTGGAGTCTTTATATGAAAAGTTTGGAGTCTCTGCTGACACACCAAAACATCTGGTTGAGTTGAGTTTGGAGATTTGCCCTACAGAACAGGCTTTTTTTAATTAACGTCTGGTTTGATAACAAAAATTT